>NW_027248302.1:0-198996 GCF_041260155.1 Ptychodera flava
ATATCCTGTACCTCATTAAATATGCACATATCTAATTTTCGGCAAGACAATAGAGCTAGAGGTCTGATTTTTGGTATATAGGAATAACTAAGGGATACAATTTTTTTGACAAAATGTCACGTGACCTCGATGACCTTTGACCTCAAATATACATATCTGTCCATAACTCAGTAACCGCAAGGGCTTCACCCTTCATATTTAGTATGATGGGAGACCTTATGGTACCATATGTCATGCCCAATTAAATATGCACATGTCTAATTTTGGGCAAGCCAACAGAGCTAGAGGTCTGATTTTTGGTATATAGGGATAACTATGGGATACATTTTTTTTTGACAAAATATCACGTGACCTCGATGACCTTTTTTCGATAAATATACATATTTGTCCATAACTCAGTAACCAAGAGTCCTATACCCTTCATATTTGGCACGATCTTAGACCTTATGATGCCACATGCAGTACCTCATAATTGTGCACATTTCTAATTTTGAGCTAGCAATAAACCTAGTGTTCTGATTTTTTGTTGACAGATGTAACATAAGGAAAGAAAGTTTTGTTGCAAAAAAGACATGTAACGGTAATGACCTTTGCCCTCTCTGAATACATTTGCCTTCTTTTTCCCACTTAAGATTGCTTTGGCCCCGGCATTGCTGCTTGCAGCTATATTTAGGGGCCGAGCGCCCTCATGGCGAGGCCCCTATTGGTATTGCTCAAGTTCTACTTCTTTCTTCTTCTTCTTCTTCTTCTTATTCTTCTGCCGTTTTTTTGTCCTTCCTAATCTCAGAAACTGCTCAATGAATTTTTTTGAAACTTGGTACAATGTTTAAGGTCAATGAGAGGTAGTGCATGTTAGTGTGAATTTTTAATTAGTCATGTGACCTGGCTACAATTTTGAAATGAAAATGTTTTTTATTGTCCCATTTCCATAAAATTTGACCGATCCAAATCTTTTCGCAAACTTTATAGGCAATAATACCTAGATGCTATATATTAAATTTCAAGGAAATTGACCCGGCAGTTTTGGAGAAGAAGATTTTTAAAGTATTATTTTTCTGATTTTTCAATGACCTTTGACCTCCCCTATACCTCTGCAGCTAAGCTATACCAACGGCTTATTCTGGCCTATGTAAGAGTCCTGGAGGGCCGGGGGCTAGTGACTACTGAACAATGACCAAAAGGGATCAAACTGCAAATCAATATTTGAGTTGAACTTGACCTATGACCCTAGCATGTTTCTATACCTCATTGACGATGCACATATCTAATTCCAGCCTTCAAACTAGAGCTAGAGTTCTAATATTTGGTACACAAGGACATGTATCAGTGTTAAGATTTTTTAACAAAATGTCACATGACCATCACATCCTATACCTCATTGATTATGCGCATATCTAATTCTGGGCAAGCCAATAGAACTGCAGGTCTGATATTTGGTATATAGGGATAACTGTTGAAAACAAGTTTCTTCACAAAATGTCACATGACCTTGATGACCCTTGACCCCAAATATACATATCTGTCCATAACTCAGTAACCACAAGGGCTACACCCTTCATATTGGTATGATGGGAGACCTTATGGTACCATATGTCATGCCTCATTTATATGGACATATCTAATTTTGGGCAAGCAAACAGAGCTAGAGGACTGATTTTGGTATATATGGTTAACTATGGGAACCAATATTTTTGACAAAATGTCACGTGACCTTAATGACCTTTGACTCCAAATAAACATATATGTCCACAACTCAGTAACCACAAGGGCAACACATTTCATACTTGGTATGATGGGAGACCTTATGGTACCATATGTCATGCCTCATTAAATATGCACATATCTAATTCTGGGCAAGCCAATAGAGTTAGAGATCTGGTTTTTGTTATATAGGGATAACTATGGGATACAATTTTTTTGACAAAATGTCATGTGACCTTGATGATCTTTGACCTCAACTATACATATATGTCCATAACTCAGTAACCACAAGGGCTACACCCTTCATACTTGTATGATGGCAGACCTTACGGTACCATAGGTCATGCCTCATTAAATATGCACATATCTAATTCTGGGCAAGCAATAGAGTTAGAGGTCTGGTTTTTGGTATATAGGGATAACTATGGGATACAATTTTTTGACAAAATGTCACGTGACCTTGATGACCTTTGACCTCAAATATACATATATGTCCATAACTCAGTAACCACAAGGGCTACACAATTCATACTTGGTATGATGGGAGACCTTATGGTACCAAAGGTCATGCCTCATTAAATATGCACATATCTAATTCTGGGCAAGCCAATAATGTTAGAGGTCTGGTTTTTGGTATATAGTTATAACTATGGGATACAATTTTTTGACAAAATGTCACTTGACCTTGATGACCTTTGACCTCAAATATACATAAATGTCCATAACTCAGTATGCACAAGGGCTACACCCTTCATACTTGGTATGATGGGAGACCTTATGGTACCAAATGTCATGCCTCATTTAATATGCATATATCTAATTCTAGGCAAGCCAATAGAGTTAGAGGTATGTTTTTTAGTATATAGGGATAACTATGGGATACAATTTTTTTGACAAAATATCACGACACCTTGATGACCTTTGACCTCAAATATACATATATGTCCAGAACTCAGTAACCACAAGGGCTACACCCTTCATACTTGGTATGATGGGGACCTTATGGTACCAAAGGTCATGCCTCATTAAATATGCACATATCTAATTCTGGGCAAGCCAATAGAGTTAGAGGTCTGGTTTTTGGTATATAGGGATAGCTATGGGATACAATTTTTTTGACAAAATGTCACGTGACCTTGATGACCTTAGACCTCAAATATACATATATTCCATAACTCAGTAACCACAAGGGCTACACCCTTCATACTTGGCATGATGGGAGACCTTATGGTACTATAGGTCATGCCTCATTTAATATGCACATATCTAATTCTGGGTAAGCCAATAGAGTTAGAGGTCTGGTTTTTTGTATATAGGGATAGCTATGGGATACAATTTTTTTGACAAAATGTCACGTGACCTCGATGACCTTTGACCTTAAATATACATATCTGTCCATAACTCAGTAACCACAAGTGCTACACCCTTCATAATTGGTAGGATTGGACACCTTATGATGCCACATAATGTACCTCATCAAATATGCACATATCTAATTCTGGGCAAGTCAATAGAGCTAGAGGTGTGATTTTTTGTATATGGGGATAAGTATGGGATACAATTTTTTCAATAAAAGGTCACGTAACCTCGATGACGTTTGACCTCAAATATACATATCTGTCCATAACTCAGGAACCACAAGGGCTAGACGCTTCTTATTTTGTATAAAGGGAGACCTTATGGTGCAATATCTGGTACCTCATTAAATATGCACATATCTAATTTTTGGCAAGCCAATACAGCTAGAGGTCTGATTTTTTGTATATGGGAATCAGTATGGGATACAATTTTTTGACAAAATGTCACGTGACTCCAATGACCTTTGACCTCAAATATATATATTTGTCCATAACTCTGTAATCAACAGTGCTATACCCTTTGACCCCAAATGTACGTATGTACCTAAACGTGAGCAACAATTAGTACAGAAACCTTCATGTTTGTTATGATTGCAGATCTCAAGATGACGCCGTATGTTTCTCATCAACTATGCGAGCTGCTCGGCCCCGCCAACGCTGCTTGCAGCTTTAATTAGGGGACAAAGCCCTATGGGGCTTGTCCCCTATTGTATTTACTCTGGATCACTTCTTCTTTAGGGGACAAAGCCCTATGGGGCTTGTCCCCTATTGTATTACTCTGGATCACTTCTTCTTTTTCCTCTTCTTCCGACAATTCTTTGCAAAGCTAGATCTCCAAAACCGTTGCGCGCAGCCTTTTCAAATTTGCAGGGCATATTAAGCATACTGAGTACTGGTGCACCTGACCCTTCATATTTTGATTGGATACATGACCTGGCTGTTATTAATTATTAAAAATTTTAATTTCACCTAATTTGCATAAAAATTGAAAAATCGGAAATCTGTTAAGAAACTTTTTAGACCATACTACCTAGATGCTACACACCAAATTTCAGGAATTTTCACCTTGCCGTTTATGAGAAGAAGATTTTTTAAAGTATTATTTTTCTGATTTTTCAATAACCTTTGACCTCGCCTATACCTCTGCAGCTAAGCTATACCAATGGCTTATTCTGGCCTATGTGAGAGTCGTGGGGGCCGGGGCTAGTGACTACTGAACAATTACCTACAGGGGATCAAACTGCAAATCAATATTTTGAGGATGAACTTGACCTATGACCCTGGCATGTTTCTCTACCACATTGATTATGCACATATGTAATTCCAGCCTTCAAACTAGAGCTAAAGTTCTGATTTTTGGTACACAAGGACATGTATCAGTGTTTAAGGTTTTTTAACAAAATGTCACATGACCAGCTCATCCTATACCTCATTGATTATGCACATATCTAATTCTGGGCAAGCCAATAGAGCTGGAGGTCTGATTTTTGGTATATAGTGATAACTATTGAAAACAATTTTTTTCACAAAATGTCACATGACCTTGATGACCCTTGACCCCAAATATACATATCTGTCCATAACTCAGTAACCACAAGGGCTACACCCTTCATATTTAGTATGATGGGAGACCTTATGGTACCATAGGTCATGCCTCATTAAATATGCACATATCTAATTTTGGAAAGCCAACAGAGCAAGAGGTCTGATTTTTGGTATATAGGGATAACTATGGCATACAATTTTTTTCACTAAATGTCACATGACCTCGATGACCTTTGACCTCAAATATACATATCTGTCCATAACTCAGTAACCACAAGGACTACACCCTTCATATTTGGTAAGATGGGATACCTTATGGTACCATAGGTCATGCCTCATTAAATATGCACATATCTAATTTTGGGCAAGCCAACAGAGCTAGAGGTCTGATTTTTGGTATATAGGGATAACTATGGGATACAATTTTTTTGACAAAATGTCACGTGACCTCGATGACCTTTGACCTCAAATATACATATCTGTCCATAACTCAGTAACCAAGAGGGCTACACCATTCATATTTGGTAAGATGGGATACCTTATGGTACCATAGGTCATGCCTCATTAAATATGCACATATCTAATTTTGGGCAAGCCAACAGAGCTAGAGGTCTGATTTTTGGTATATAGGGATAACTATGGGATACAAATTTTTTTGACAAATGTCACATGACCTCGATGACCTTTGACCTTAAATATACATATCTGTCCATAACTCAGTAACCACAAGGACTACACCTTTCATATTTGGTAAGATGGGATACCTTATGGTACCATAGGTCATGCCTCATTAAATATGCACATATCTAATTTTGGGCAAGCCAACAGAGCTAGAGGTCTGATTTTTGGTATATAGGGATAACTATGGGATACAATTTTTTTGACAAAATGTCACATGACCTCGATGACCTTTGACCTCAAATATACATATCTGTCCATAACTCAGTAACCACAAGGACTACACCCTTCATATTTGGTATGATGGGAGACCTTATTGTACCATAGGTCATGCCTCATTAAATATGCACATATCTAATTTTGGGCAAGCCAACAGAGCTAGAGGTCTGATTTTTGGTATATAGGGATAACTATGGGATACAATTTTTTTGACAAAATGTCACATGACCTCGATGACCTTTGACCTCAAATATACATACCTGTCCATAACTCAGTAACCACAAGGACTACATAATTCATATTTGGTGAGATGGCATATCTTATGGTAAGATATGCTGTACCTCATCAAATATGCACATATATAATTTCGATGACCTATTTTCCATAAATATACATATTTGTCCATAACTCAGTAACCAAGAGTCCTATACCCTTCATATTTGGTACGATCTTAGACCTTATGATGCCACATGCAGTACCTCATAATTGTGCACATTTCTAATTTTGAGCTAGCAATAAACCTAGTGTTCAGATTTTTTTTTGACAGATGTAACATAAGAGAAAGAAGTTTAGTTGGAAAAAAGACATGTAACGGTGATGACCTTTGCCCTGTCTGATTACATTTGCCTTCTTTTCCCCACTTAAGATTGCTTTGGCATTGCTGCTTGCAGCTATATTTTCTTTTTCCTCTTCTTTAGGGGCCCAAGCCGACCGGCTGGGACCCTATTGTTATTGCTCAAGTTCTACTACTTCCTCTTCTTCCTCTTTTTAGGGGACAAAGCCCTATGGGGCTTGTCCCCTATTGTATTTACTCTGGATCACTTCTTCTTCTTCTTCTTCTTTTTCCTCTTCTTCCGACAATTCTTTGCAAAGCTAGATCTCCAAAACCGTTGCGCGCAGCCTTTTCAAATTTGCAGGGCATATTAAGCATACTGAGTACTGGTGCACCTGACCCTTCATATTTGATTGGATACATGAACTGGCTGTTATTAATTATTAAAAATTTTAATATCACCTAATTTGCATAAAAATTGAAAAATCGAAAATCTGTTAAGAAACTTTTTAGACCATACTACCTAGATGCTACATACCAAATTTCAGGAATTTTCACCTTGCCGTTTATGAGAAGAAGATTTTTAAAGTATTATTTTTCTGATTTTTCAATAACCTTTGACCTCCCCTATACCTCTGCAGCTAAGCTATACCAATGGCTTATTCTGGCCTATGTGAGAGTCGTGGGGGGCCGGGGGCTAGTGACTACTGAACAATGACCTACAGGGGATCAAAATGCAAATCAATATTTTGAGGATGAACTTGACCTATGACCCTGGCATGTTTCTCTACCACATTGATTATGCACATATGTAATTCCAGCCTTCAAACTAGAGGTAGAGTTCTGATTTTGGTACACAAGGACATGTATCAGTGTTACGGTTTTTTAACAAAATGTCACATGACCAGCTCATCCTATACCTCATTGATTATGCACATATCTAATTCTGGGAAAGCCAACAGAGCAAGAGGTCTGATTTTTGGTATATAGTGATAACCATTCAAAACAATTTTTTCACAAAATGTCACATGACCTTATGACCCTTGACCCAAAATATACGTATCTGTCCATAACTCAGTAACCACAAGGGCTACACCATTCATATTTGGCATGATGGGAGACCTTATGGTACCATAGGTCATGCCCCATTTAATATGCATATATCTAATTTTGGGCAAGCCAACAGAGCTAGAGGTCTGATTTTTGGTATATAGGGATAACTATGAGATACAATTTTTTTGACAAAATGTCACATGACCTCGATGACCTTTGACCTCAAATATACATACCTGTCCATAACTCAGTAACCACAAGGACTACATCCTTCATATTTGGTAAGATGGGATACCTTATGGTAAGATATGCTGTACCTCATTAAATATGCACATATCTAATTTTGGGCAAGCCAACAGAGCTAGAGGTCTGATTTTTGGTATATAGGGATAACTATGGGATACAATTTTTTTGACAAAATGTCACATGACCTCGATGACCTTTGACCTCAAATATACATATCTGTCCATAACTCAGTAACCACAAGGACTACATCCTTCATATTTGGTAAGATGGGATACCTTATGGTAAGATATGCTGTACCTCATTAAATATGCACATATCTAATTTTGGGCAAGCCAACAGAGCTAGAGGTCTGATTTTTGGTATATAGGGATAACTATGGGATACAAGTTTTTTGACAAAATGTCACATGACCTCGATGACCTTTGACCTCAAATATACATATCTGTCCATAACTCAGTAACCAAGAGGGCTACACCATTCATATTTGGTATGATGGGAGACCTTATGGTACCATAGGTCATGCCTCATTAAATATGCACATATCTAATTTTGGGCAAGCCAACAGAGCTAGAGGTCTGATTTTTGGTATATAGGGATAACTATGGGATACAATTTTTTTGACAAAATGTCACATGACCTCGATGACCTTTGACCTCAAATATACATATCTGTCCATAACTCAGTAACCACAAGGACTACACCCTTCATATTTGGTAAGATGGGATACCTTATGGTACCATAGGTCATGCCTCATTAAATATGCACATATCTAATTTTGGGCAAGCCAACAGAGCTAGAGGTCTGATTTTTGGTATATAGGGATAACCATTGAAAACAATTTTTTTCACAAAATGTCACATGACCTTGATGACCCTTGACCCCAAATATACATATCTGTCCATAACTCAGTAACCACAAGGGCTACACCCTTCATATTTGGTATGATGGGAGACCTTATGGTACCATAGGTCATGCCTCATTAAATATGCACATATCTAATTTTGGGCAAGCCAACAGAGCAAGAGGTCTGATTTTTGGTATATAGGGATAACTATGGTATACAATTTTTTTGACAAAATGTCACATGACCTCGATGACCTTTGACCTCAAATATACATATCTGTCCATAACTCAGTAACCAAGAGGGCTACACCATTCATATTTGGTATGATGGGAGACCTTATGGTACCATAGGTCATGCCTCATTAAATATGCACATATCTAATTTTGGGCAAGCCAACAGAGCTAGAGGTCTGATTTTTGGTATATAGGGATAACTATGGGATACAATTTTTTTGACAAAATGTCACATGACCTCGATGACCTTTGACCTCAAATATACATATCTGTCCATAACTCAGTAACCACAAGGACTACACCCTTCATATTTGGTAAGATGGGATACCTTATGGTACCATAGGTCATGCCTCATTAAACATGCACATATCTAATTTTGGGCCAGCCAACAGAGCTAGAGGTCTGATTTTTGGTATATAGGGATAACTATGGGATACAATTTTTTGACAAAATGTCACATGACCTCGATGACCTTTGACCTCAAATATACATATCTGTCCATAACTCAGTAACCACAAGGGCTACACCCTTCATATTTGGTATGATGGGAGACCTTATGGTACCATAGGTCATGCCTCATTAAATATGCACATATCTAATTTTGGGCAAGCCAACAGAGCTAGAGGTCTGATTTTTGGTATATAGGGATAACTATGGGATACAATTTTTTTGACAAAATATCAAATGACCTCGATGACCTTTGACTTCAAATATACATACCTGTCCATAACTCAGTAACCACAAGGACTACATCCTTCATATTTTGTGAGATGGGATACCTTATGGTACGATATGCTGTACCTCATTAAATATGCACATATCTAATTTCGATGACCTTTTTTCCATAAATATACATATTTGTCCATAACTCAGTAACCAAGAGTCCTATACCCTTCATATTTGGTACGATCTTAGACCTTATGATGCCACATGCAGTAACTCATAATTGTGCACATTTCTAATTTTGAGCTAGCAATAAACCTAGTGTTCAGATTTTTTGTTGACAGATGTAACATAAGGAAAGAAAGTTTAGTTGGAAAAAAGACATGTAACGGTAATGACCTTTGCCCTCTCTGATTACATTTGCCTTCTTTTTCCCACTTAAGATTGCTTTGGCCCCGGCATTGCTGCTTGCAGCTATATTCTTCTTCTTCTTCTTTTTCCTCTTCTTCCGACAATTCTTTGCAAAGCTAGATCTCCAAAACCGTTGCGCGCAGCCTTTTCAAATTTGCAGGGCATATTAAGCATACTGAGTACTGGTGCACCTGACCCTTCATATTTTGATTGGATACATGACCTGGCTGTTATTAATTATTAAAAATTTTAATTTCACCTAATTTGCATAAAAATTGAAAAATCGAAAATCTGTTAAGAAACTTTTTAGACCATACTACCTAGATGCTACATACCAAATTTCAGGAATTTTCACGTTGCCGTTTATGAGAAGAAGATTTTTAAAGTATTATTTTTCTGATTTTTCAAAACCTTTGACCTCCCCTATACCTCTGCAGCTAAGCTATACCAATGGCTTAGTCTAGCCTATGTGAGAGTCGTGGGGGGCCGAGGGCTAGTGACTACTGAACAATGACCTACAGGGGATCAAACTGCAAATCAATATTTTGAGGATGAACTTGACCTATGACCCTGGCATGTTTCTCTACCACATTGATTATGCACATATGTAATTCCAGCCTTCAAACTAGTGCTAGAGTTCTGATTTTTGGTACACAAGGACATCTATCAGTGTTATGGTTTTTTTAACAAAATGTCACATGACCAGCTCATCCTATACCTCATTGATAATGCACATATCGAATTCTGGGCAAGCCAATAGAGCTGGAGGTCTGATTTTTGGTATATAGTGATAACCATTGAAAACAATTTTTTTCACAAAATGTCACATGACCTTGATGACCCTTGACCCCAAATATACATATCTGTCCATAACTCAGTAACCACAAGGACTACACCCTTCATATTTGGTATGATGGGACACCTTATGGTACCATAGGTCATGCCTCATTAAATATGCACATATCTAATTTTGGGCAAGCCAACAGAGCAAGAGGTCTGATTTTTGGTATATAGGGATAACTATGGGATACAATTTTTTTGACAAAATGTCACGTGACCTCGATGACCTTTGACCTCAAATATACATATCTGTCCATAACTCAGTAACAAAGAGGGCTACACCATTCATATTTGGTATGATGGGAGACCTTATGGTACCATAGGTCATGCCTCATTAAATATGCACATATCTAATTTTGGGCAAGCCAACAGAGCTAGAGGTCTGATTTTTGGTATAAAGGGATAACTATGGGATACAATTTTTTTGACAAAATGTCACATGACCTCGATGACCTTTGACCTCAAATATACATATCTGTCCATAACTCAGTAACCACAAGGACTACACCCTTCATATTTGGTAAGATGGGATACCTTATTGTACCATAGGTCATGCCTCATTAAATATGCACATATCTAATTTTCGGCAAGCCAATAGAGCTAGAGGTCTGATTTTTGGTATATAGGAATAACTAAGGGATACAATTTTTTTTGACAAAATGTCACGTGACCTCGATGACCTTTGACCTTAATATACATATCTGTCCATAACTCAGTAACCGCAAGGGCTTCACCCTTCATATTTAGTATGATGGGAGACCTTATGGTACCATATGTCATGCCTAATTAAATATGCACATATCTAATTTTGGGCAAGCCAACAGAGCTAGAGGTCTGATTTTGGTATATAGGATAACTATGGGATACAATTTTTTGACAAAATATCGGGTGACCTCGATGACCTTTTTTCCATAAATATACATATTTATCCATAACTCAGTAACCAAGAGTCCTATACCCTTCATATTTGGCACGATCTTAGACCTTATGATGCCAAATGCAGTACCTCATAATTGTGCACATTTCTAATTTTGAGCTAGCAATAAACCTAGTGTTCTGATTTTTTGTTGACAGATGTAACATAAGGAAAGAAAGTTTTGTTGCAAAAAAGACATGTAACGGTAATGACCTTTGCCCTCTCTGAATACATTTGCCTTCTTTTTCCCACTTAAGATTGCTTTGGCCCCGGCATTGCTGCTTGCAGCTATATTTAGGGGCCCAAGCCGACCGGCTGGGACCCTATTGTTATTGCTCAAGTTCTACTGACTTCCTCTTCTTCTTCTTCTGCCATTTCTTTGCTCACCTAGATCTCTCGAACGGCTGAACGAAAACTTCTCAAACTTGCAGGGTAACAGGTGATGGGTAGTACTCGTGCACCTGACCCTTGAATTTTTAATTAGTCATGTGACCTGGCTACAATTTTGAAATGAAAATGTTTTTTACTGTCCCATTTCCATAAAATTTGACCGATCCAAAATCTTTTCGCAAACTTTATAGGCAATACTACCTAGATGCTATATATGAAATTTCAAGGAAATTGACCTGGCGGTTTTTGAGAAGAAGATTTTTAAAGTATTATTTTCTGATTTTTCAATGACCTTTGACCTCCCCTATACTTCTGCAGCTAAGCTATATCAATGGCTTATTCTGGCCTATGTAAGAGTCATATCTAATTCTGGGCAATCCAATAGAGCCAGAGGTCTGATTTTTGGTATATAGGGATAACCACGGAAAACAATTTTTTAATAAAATGTCACATGACTTCCATGACCTTTGACCTCAAACATACATATATGTCCATAACTAAGTAACCACAAGTGCTACAGCCTTCATGTTTGGTATGATGGGAGACCTTATGACACTACATCTTGTACCTCATTAATTATGTGCATATCTAATTCTGAGCCAGCTAATAGAGCTAGAGGTCTGATTTTTGGTATATAGGCATAACTTAGCAATACAATTTTTTTGACAAAATGTCATGTGACCTTCATGACCTTTGACCTTGAATATACGTATATGTCCATAACACAGTAACCACAAGTGCTACACCCTTCATATTTGGTATGATGGGAGACCTTATGACACCACATCCTGTACCTCATTAATTATGCGCATATCTAATTCTGAGCCAGCCAATAGAGCTAGAGGTCTGATTTTGGTATATAGGGATACCTTAGCATTACAATTTTTTTGACAAAATATCACGTGACCTCGATGACCTTTGCCCTTAAATATGAGTATATGTCAATATTCACAAACCACAAGTGCTACACCCTTCATATTTGGCCGCCATATTGGATTTTACGTAAAACATGCAATTCCCACTGACACGTACAGTAACTATGAGATGATGTTCAAAATCATACTTTTCCAAGATCGAATTTTGCACATAATATCATTAGTGCAAGATCTTTCAACCATGTTAACCGCTTGGGCCCCGCCAACGCTGCTTGCAGCTTTAATTAGGGGCCCAAGCCTTGCGGCTTGGGCCCCTATTGGTTTTACTGGAGTTCAATATTCTTCTTCTTCTTCTTCCGCTTCTTCTTCTTCCTCTTCTTCCGCCGCTTTTTTGCCCCTCTTGATCTCAGCAACCGCTTAACGTTAAGTTCTCAAACTTACAGGGCTAATAGGTACTAATAGGTACTAGTGCATGTTATCCTTAAAATTGTGATTGATCACGTGACCTGGCGGCCATATTGGATTTTCCAAAAACCTAAAAATGCCTTTTTCTGCTGACCTAGGGGTCTAGTCAGTTTGAAATTTTTTACATAGCAAACATGACATAAGGTCTTAAAAATTGGCAAATAAAATCGCGTGCGGTCACGTGACCTTGGCCGCCATATTGGATTTTAAGAAAATCGTGATTTAATCTTTAAAAATCTTCTTCTCGAGAACCAACACACCGATTCGACTGAAATTTGACATGTAACATCTTAAGTGTGATCTCTTTCAAGTTTGCGAAAGGCGTTTTGATCGGTCACGTTGTTTGGCCGCCATATTGGATTTTGCGAAAATCGTGATTTAATCTTTAAAAATCTTCTTCTCCAGAACCAACACACCGATTCCACTGAAATTAGACGTGTAACATCTTAAGTGTGATCTCTTTCAAGTTTGCGAAAGGCGTTTTGATCGGTCACGTGGTCTGGCCGCCATATTGGATTTTTGCGAAAATCGTGATTTAATCTTTAAAAATCTTCTTCTCCAGAACCAACACACCGATTCGACTGAAATTTGACATGTAACATCTTAAGTGTGATCTCTTTCAAGTTTGCGAAAGGCGTTTTGATCGGTCACGTGGTTTGGCCGCCATATTGGATTTTGCGAAAATCGTGATTTAATCTTTAAAAATCTTCTTCTCCAGAACCAATGCACCGATTGGACTGAAATTTGACAAGTAACATCTTAAGTGTGATCTCTTTCAAGTTTGCGAAAGGCGTTTTGATCGGTCACGTGATTTGGCCGCCATATTGGATTTTCGTAAAATTCCAATTTACTCTTTAAAAAGCTTCTTCTTGAGAAGTAAAACACCAGTTCAGTTGAAATGTTACTCATGTCATCCTTAGGCTTATGTCTTTCAAGTTTGTAAAAGACATTTGGATCGGTCACATGATTAACCGCTTGGGCCCCGCCAACGCTGCTTGCAGCTTTAATTAGGGGCCGAGCGCCCTCATGGGCGAGGCCCCTATTGGTATTGCTGAAGTTCTACTTTTTTTTTCTTCCTTCTTCTTCTTCTTCTGCCATTTTTTTGTCCGTCCTAATCTCAGAAACTGCTCCATGAATTTTTTTGAAACTTGGTACAATGTTTAAGGTCAATGAGAGGTAGTGCATGTTAGTCTTGAATATTTAATTAGTCATGTGACCTGGCTACAATTTTGAAATGAAAATGTTTTTTACTGTCCCATTTCCATAAAATTTGACCGATCCAAAATCTTTTCGCAAACTTTATAGGCAATAATACCTAGATGCTATATAATAAATTTCAAGGAAATTGAACTGGCAGTTTTTGAGAAGAAGATTTTTAAAGTATTATTTTTCTGATTTTTCAATGACCTTTGACCTCCCCTATACCTCTGCAGCTAAGCTATACCAATGGCTTATTCTGGCCTATGTGAGTGTCCTGGGGGGCCAAGGGCTTGTCACTACTGAACAACGACAAACAGGGGATCAAACTGCAAATCAATGTTTTGAGGATGAACTTGACCTATGACCCTAGCATGTTTCTAAACCTCATTTATTATGCACATATCTAATTCTGGGCAAGCCAATAAAGCTGGAGGTCTGGTTTTTGGTATATAGGGATAACTATGGGATACAATTTTTTTCACAAAATGTCACGTGATCTCAATGACCTTTGACCTTAAATATACATATCTGTCCATAACTCAGTAACCACAAGGGCTACACCTTTCATACTTGGTATGATGGGAGACATTATGGTACCAAATGTCATGCCTTATTAAATATGCACATATCTAATTTTTGGCAAGCCAATAGAGTTAGAGGTCTGATTTTTGGTATATAGTTATAACTATGGGATACAATTTCTTTGACAAAATGTCACATGACCTTGATGACCTTTGACCTCAAATATACATATATGTCCATAACTCAGTATCCACAAGGGCTACACCCTTCATACTTGGTATGATGGGAGACCTTATGGTACTATAGGTCATGCCTCATTTAATATGCACATATCTAATTCTGGGCAAGCCAATAGAGTTAGAGGTCTGATTTTTGGTATATAGGGATAACTATGGGATACAATTTTTTTGACAAAATGTCAGGTGACCTTGATGACCTTTGACCTCAAATATACATATATGTCCATAACTCAGTATCCACAAGGGCTACACCCTTCATACTTGGTATGATGGGAGACCTTATGGTACTATAGGTCATGCCTCATTTAATATGCACATATCTAATTCTGGGCAAGCCAATAGAGTTAGAGGTCTGGTTTTTGGTTTATAGGGATAACTATGAGATACAATTTTTTTGACAAAATGTCGTGTGACTTCGATGACCTTTGACCTTAAATATACATATCTGTCCATAACTATGTAACCACAAGTGCTACACCCTTCATAATTGGTAGGATTGGAGACCTGATGACGCCACATCATGTACCTCATTAAATATGCACATATCCAATTCTGGGCAAGCCAATAGAGCTAGAGGTGTGATTTTTGGTATATGGGGATAAGTATGGGATACAATTTTTTCAACAAAAGGTCATGTGACCTCGATGACCTTTGACCTCAAATATACATATCTGTCCATAACTCAGGAACCACAAGGGCTAGACGCTTCTTATTTGGTATAAAGGGAGACCTTATGGTGCAATATCTGGTACCTCATTAAATATGCACATATCTAATTTTTGGCAAGCCAATACAGCTAGAGGTCTGATTTTTTGTATATGGGAATCAGTATGGGATACAATTTTTGACGAAATGTCATGTGACTCCAATGACCTTTGACCTCAAATATATATATTTGTCCATAACTCTGTAATCAACAGTGCTATACCCTTTGACCCAAAATGTACGTATGTACCTAAACATGAGCAACAATTAGTACAGAAACCTTCATGTTTGTTATGATTGCAGATCTCAAGATGACGCCGTATGTTTCTCATTAACTATGCGAGCTGCTCGGCCCCGCCAACGCTGCTTGCAGCTTACTTAGGGGCCGAGCGCCCTCATGGGCGAGGCCCCTATTGGTATTGCTCAATCCTTCTTCTTCTTTAGGGGCCGAGCGCCCTCATGGCGAGGCCCCTATTGGTATTGCTCGAGTTCTACTTCCTTCTTAGGGGCCGAGCGCCCTCATTGGCGAGGCCCCTATTGGTATTGCTCAAGTTCTACTTTTTAGGGGCCGAGCGCCCTCATGGCGAGGCCCCTATTGGTATTGCTGAAGTTCTACTTTTTAGGGGCCCAAGCCAACCGGCTGGGCCCCTATTGGTTTTATAGGAGTTCAACTTTCTTCTTCTTCTTCTTCTTCTTCTACTTCTTCTTCTTCTTCCGCTCTTTTTTGTCGACCTAGAACTCAAACACCGCTTACCGCAAACTTCTGAAACTTGCAGGGCTAATAGGTACCTATGAGATCTCGTGCACCTGGGTATACAAATTTCGATTGGTCACGTGACCTGGCGGCCATATTGGATTTTCGAAAAATACGATTTAATTTTAAAAATCTTCTTCTCCAGAACCAACATACAGATTTAGCTGAAATTTTACTCATGGCATCCTGAGAGTGATCTCTTTCAAGTTTGCGAAAGACGTTTGGATCGGTCACGTGATTTGGCCGCCATCTTGGATTTTACGAAAATCGCAATTTAATCATTAAAAATCTTCTTCTCCAGAACCAACACACCGATTAAACTGAAATTTTACTCATGTCATCCTTAGAATGATCTCTTTCAAGTTTGCGAAAGACGTTTGGATTGGTCACATGGTTTGGCCGCCATCTTGGATTTTACGAAAATCGCAATTTAATCATTAAAAATCTTCTTCTCCAGAACCAATACACCGATTAAACTGAAATTTTACTCATGTCATCCTTAGAATGATCTCTTTCAAGTTTGCGAAAGACGTTTGGATCGGTCACGTGATTTGGCCGCCATCTTGGATTTTACGAAAATCGCAATTTAATCATTAAAAATCTTCTTCTCTAGAACAAACACACCGATTTAACTGAAGTTCTACTCATGTCATCCTTAGAGTGATCTGTTCCAAGTTTGCGAAAGACATTTGGATCGGTCACATGATTTGGCCGCCATCTTGGATTTTACGAAAATCGCAATTTAATCATTAAAAATCTTCTTCTCTAGAACAAACACACCGATTTAACTGAAATTTTACTCATGTCATCCTTAGAGTGATCTCTTTTAAGTTTGCGAAAGACATTTGGATCGGTCACATGATTTGGCCGTCACATTGGATTTTCGAAAAATCGCAATTTAATCATTCAAAAACTTCTTCTCCAGAACTAACACAAAAATCTTTTTGCAAACTTTATAGGCCACACTACTAGATGCTACATAATAAATTTCAAGGAAATTAACCAGGCAGTTTTTGAGAAGAAAATTTTTAAAGTATTATTTTTCTGATTTTTCAATGACCTTTGACCTCCCCTATACCTCTGCAGCTAAGCTATACAAATGGCTTTATTCTGGCCTGTGTAAGAGTCATATCTAATTCTGGGCAATCTAATACAGCAAGAGGTCAGATTTTTGGTATATAGGGATAACTACACAAAACAATTTTTTTAACAAAATGTCACATGACTTCGATGACCTTTGACCTCAAATATACATATACATCCATAACATAGGAACCACAAGTGCTACATCCTTCATATTTGGTAGGATGGGAGACCTTATGGTGCCATATCCGGTACCTCATTAAATATGCACATATCTAATTCTGGGCAAGCCAATAGAGCTAGAGGTCTGATTTTTGGTATATAGGCATAACTTAGCAATACAATTTTTTTGACAAATTGTCATGTGACCTCAATGACCTTTGACCTTAAATATACGTATATGTTCATAACTAAGTAACCACAAGTGCTACACCCTTCATATTTGGTATGATGGGAGACCTTATGACGCCACATCCTGTACCTCATTAATTATGCGCATATCTAATTCTGAGCCAGCCAATAGAGCTAGAGGTCTGATTTTTGGTATATAGGGATAACTTAGCAATACAATTTTTTTGACAAAATATCACGTGACCTCGATGACCTTTGACCTTGAATATACGTATATGTCCATAACTAAGTAACCACAAGTGCTACAGCCTTCATATTTGGTATCATGGGAGACCTTATGACACCACATCCTGTACCTCATTAATTATGCGCATATCTAATTCTCAGCCAGCCAATAGAACTAAAGGTCTGATTTTTGGTATATAAGGATAACTTAGCAATACAATTTTTTTGACAAAATATCACGTGACCTCGATGACCTTTGACCTTGAATATACGTATATGTCAATAACTCAGTAACCACAAGTGCTACAGCCTTCATATTTGGTATGATGGGAGACCTTATGACACCACATCCTGTACCTCATTAATTATGCGCATATCTAATTCTGAGCCAGCCAATAGAGCTAGAGGTCTGATTTTTGGTATATATGGATAACTTAGCAATACAATTTTTTTGACAAAATGTCACGTGACCTCGATGACCTTTGACCTTGAATATACGTATATGTCAATAACTCAGTAACCACAAGTGCTACACCCTTCATATTTGGTATGATGGGAGACCTTATGACGCCACATCCTGTACCTCATTAATTATGTGCATATCTAATTCTGAGCCAGCCAATAGAGCTAGAGGTCTGATTTTTGGTATATAGGGATAACTTAGCAATACAATTTTTTTGACAAAATATCACGTGACCTCGATGACCTTTGACCTTGAATATACGTATATGTCAATAACTCAGTAACCACAAGTGCTACACCCTTCATATTTGGTATGATGGGAGACCTTATGACACCACATTCTGTACCTCATTAATTACGCGCATATCTAATTCTCAGCCAGCCAATAGAGCTAGAGGTCTGATTTTTGGTATATAGGGATAACTTAGCAATACAATTTTTTTTGACAAAATATCACGTGACCTCGATGACCTTTGACCTTGAATATACGTATATGTCCATAACTCAGTAACCACAAGTGCTACAGCCTTCATATTTGGTATGATGGGAGGCCTTATGACACCACATCCTGTACCTCATTAATTATGCACATATCTAATTCTGAGCCAGCCAATAGAGCTAGAGGTCTGAATTTTGGTATATAGGGATAACTTAGCAATACAATTTTTTTGACAACATGTCACGTGACCTCGATGACCTTTGACCTTGAATATACGTATATGTCCATAACTCAGTAACCACAAGTGCTACAGCCTTCATATTTGGTATGATGGGAGACCTTATGGTACCACATCCTGTACCTCATTAATTATGCGCATATCTAATTCTGAGCCAGCCAAAAGAGCTAGAGGTCTGATTTTTGGTATATAGGGATAACTTAGCAATACAATTTTTTTGACAAAATGTCACGTGACCTCGATGACCTTTGACCTTGAATATACGTATATGTCAATAACTCAGTAACCACAAGTGCTACAGCCTTCATATTTGGTATGATCGGAGACCTTATGACACCACATCCTGTACCTCATTAATTATGCGCATATCTAATTATGAGCCAGCCAATAGAGCTAGAGGTCTGATTTTGGTATATAGGGATAACTTAGCATTACAATTTTTTTTGACAAAATGTCACGTGACCTCGATGACCTTTGCCCTTAATTATGAGTATATGTCCATAACTCATTAACCTCAAGTGCTACACCCTTCATATTTGGCCGCCATATTGGATTTTACGTAAAACATGCAATTCCCACTGACACGTACAGTAACTATGAGATGATGTTCAAAATCATACTTTTCCAAGATCGAATTTTGCACATAATATCATTAGTGCAAGATCTTTCAACCATGTTATCCGCTTGGGCCCCGCCAACGCTGCTTGCAGCTTTAATTTCTTTTTCTTCTTCCGCTTCTTGTTCTTCTGCCGTTTTTTTGTCCGTCCTAATCTCAGAAACTGCTCAATGAATTTTTTTGAAACTTGGTACAATGTTTAAGGTCAATGAGAGGTAGTGCATGTTAGTCTTGAATATTTAATTAGTCATGTGACCTGGCTACAATTTTGAAATGAAAATGTTTTTTACTGTCCCATTTCCATAAAATTTGACCGATCCGAAATCTTTTCGCAAACTTTATAGACAATACTATCTAGATGCTATATATGAAATTTCCAGGAAATTGACCAGGCAGTTTTTGAGAAGAAGATTTTTAAAGTATGATTTTTTTGATTTTTCAATGACCTTTGACCTCCCCTTTACCTCTGCAGCTAAGCTATACCAATGTCTTATTCTGGCCTATGTGATAGTCTGGGTGGCAGGGGCTAGTGACTACTGAACAATGACCAACAGGGGATCAAACTGCAAATCAATATTTTGAGGATGAACTTGACCTATGACCAAGCATGTTTCTATACCTCATTGATTATGCACATATCTAATTCCAGCCTTCAAACAGGAGGTAGAGTTCTAATTTTTGGTACACACGGACATGTATCAGTGTTAAGGTTTTTAACAAAATGTCACTTGACCGGCACTTCCTATACCTCATTGATTAAGCACATATCTGATTCTGGGCAAGCCAATAGAGTGGAGGTCTGATTTTGGTATATAGGGATAACTATTGAAAACAATTTTTTTCACAAAATTTCACATGACCTTGTGACCCTTGACCTCAAATATACATATATGTCCATAACTCAGTAACACAAGGGCTACACCCTTCATACTTGGTATATGGGAGACCTTATGGTACCAAAGGTCAAGCCTCATTAAATATGCACATATCTAATTTTGGGCAAGCCAATAGAGTTAGAGGTCTGATTTTGGTATATAGGGATAACTATGGGATACACTTTTTTTGAAATAATGTCACGTGACCTCGATGACCTTTGACCTCAAATATACATATTTGTCCATAACTCAGTAACCACAAGGGCTACACGCTTTATACTTGGTATGATTGGAGACCTTATAGTACCATAGGTCATGCCTCATTAAATATGCACATATCTAATTCTGGGCAAGCCAATAGAGTTAGAGGTCTGGTTTTTGGTATATAGGGATAACTATGGGATACACTTTTTTGAAAATAATGTCATGTGACCTCGATGACCTTTGACCTCAAATATACATATCTGTCCATAACTCAGTAACCACAAGGGCTACACCCTTCATACTTGGTATAATGGGAGACCTTATGACGCCACATCATAAACCTCATTAAATATGCACATATCTAATTCTGGGCAAGCCAATAGAGCTAGAGGTGTGATTTTAGGTATATGAGGATAAGTATGGGATACAATTTTTTCAACAAAATGTCACGTGACCTCGATGACCTTTGACCTCAAATATACATATCTGTCCATAACTCAGGAACCACAAGGGCTAGACGCTTCTTATTTGGTATGAAGGGAGACCTTATGGTTCAATATCCGGTACCTCATTAAATATGCACATATCTAATTTTTAGCAAGCCAATAGAGCTAGAGGTCTGATTTTTTGTATATGGGAATCAGTATGGGACACAATTTTTTTGACAAAATGTCACGTGACCCCAATGACCTTTGACCTCAAATATATATATTTGTCCATAACTCTGTAATCAACAGTGCTATACCCTTTGACCCCAAATGTACATATGTACCTAAACGTGAGCAACAATTAGTACAAAAACCTTCATGTTTGTTATGATTGCAGATCTCAAGATGACGCCTTATGTTTCTCATCAACTATGCAAGCTGCTCGGCCCTGAAACGCTGCTTGCAGCTTTAATTAGGGGCCCAAGCCGACCGGCTGGGCCCCTATTGGTTTACTGGAGTTCAATATTCTTCTTCTGGTTCTTCCGCTCTTTTTTTGTCGACCTAGAACTCAAACACCGCTTACCGCAAACTTCTGAAACTTGCAGGGCTAATAGGTACCTATGAGATCTCGTGCACCTGGGTATACAAATTTCGATTGGTCACGTGACCTGGCGGCCATATTGGATTTTCCAAAAATCTAAAAATGGCTTCTCCAGATAACCTAGGGGTCTAGTCGATTTGAAATTTTTTGTATAGCAAGCATGGCCTAAGGTCTTGAAAATTTGCCAATAAAATCGCATGCGGTCACGTGACCTTGGCCGCCATATTGGATTTTTGAAAAATACCATTTAATCTTTAAAAATCTTCTTCTCCAGAACCAAAACACCGATTTGACTGAAATTTCACATGTAACATCTTAAGTGTGATCTCTTTCAAGTTTGCGAAAGGCGTTTTGATCGGTCACGTGGTTTGGCCGCCATATTGGATTTTGAGAAAATCGTGATTTAATCTTCAAAAATCTTCTTCTCCAGAACCAACACCCTGATTCAACTGAAATTTGACATGTAACATCTTTAGTGTGATCTCTTTCAAGTTTGCGAAAGGCGTTTTGATCAGTCACATGGTCTGGCCGCCATATTGGATTTTTGCGAAAATCGTCATAAATCTTTAAAAATCTTCTTCCCCAGTACCAAAACACTGATTCGACTGAAATTTCACATGTAACATCTTAAGTGTGATCTCTTTCAAGTTTGTGAAAGGCGTTTTGATCGGTCACTTGGTTTGGCCGCCATATTGGATTTTGAGAAAATCGTGATTTAATCTTCAAAAATCTTCTTCTCCAGAACCAACACCCCGATTCGACTGAAATTTGACATGTAACATCTTAAGTATGATCTCTTTCAAGTTTGCGAAAATCGTTTTGATCGGTCACGTGGTCTGGCCGCCATATTCGATTTTTGCGAAAATCATTATTTAATCTTTAAAAATCTTCTTCTGCAGAACCAACACACTGATTCAACTGAATTTTGACATGTAACATCTTAAGTGTGATCTCTTACAAGTTTGTGAAAGGCATTTTGATTGGTCACGTGGTTTGGCCGCCATATTGGATTTTACGTAAAACATGCATTTCCACTGACACATACAGTAACTATGAGATGATGTTCAAAATCATACTTTTGCAAGATCGAATTTTGCACATAATATCATTAGTGCAAGATCTTTCAACCATGTTATCCGCTCGGGCCCCGCCAACGCTGCTTGCAGCTTTAATTAGGGGCCAAGCCGACCGGCTGGGCCCCTTTTGGTTTATAGGAGTTCAACTTTCTTCTACTTCTTCTTCTTCTTCTTCTCCTTCCGCTCTTTTTTTGTCGACCTAGAACTCAACCACCGCTTACCGCAAACTTCTGAAACTTGCAGGGCTAATAGGTACCTATGAGATCTCGTGCACCTGGGTATACAAATTTCGATTGGTCACGTGACCTGGCGGCCATATTGGATTTTCCAAAAACCTAAAAATGGCTTCTCCAGAAGACCTAGGGGTCTAGTCGATTTGAAATTTTTTGTATAGCAAGCATGGCCTAAGGTCTTTAGAATTTGCTAATAAAATCGCATGCGGTCACGTGACCTTGGCCGCCATATTGGATTTTGCAAAAATCGTGATTTATTCTTTAAAAATCTTCTTCTCCAGAACCAAAACACCGATTTGACTGAAATTTCACATGTAACATCTTAAGTGTGATCTCTTTCAAGTTTGCGAAAGGCGTTTTGATCGGTCTCGTGGTTTGGCCGCCATATTGGATTTGGCAAAATCGTGATTTAATCTTCAAAAATCTTCTTCTCCAGAACGAACACACCGATTCAACTGAAATTTGACATGTAGCATCTTAAGTGTGATCTCTTTCAAGTTTGCGAAAGGCGTTTTAATCGGTCACGTAGTCTGGCCGCCATATTGGATTTTTGCGAAAATCCTCATTTAATCTTTAAAAATCTTCTTCTCCTGAACCAACACACCAATTCGACTGAAATTTGACATATAACATCTTAAGTGTGATCTCTTTCAAGTTTGCGAAAGGCGTTTTGATCGGTCACATGGTTTTGCCGCCATATTGGATTTTGCAAAAATCGTGATTTAATCTTTAAAAATCTTCTACTCCAGAACCAATACACAGATTCGATTGAAATTTGACATGTAACATCTTTAGTGTGATCTCTTTCAAGTTTGCGAAAGGCCTTTGATCGGTCACGTGGTTTGGCCGCCATATTGGATTTTTCGAAAATCGTGATTTAATCTTTAAAAATCTTCTTCTCCCGAACAAACATCGAATTGACTGAAATTTTGCATATACCATCTTTAAAGTGATGTGGTTCAAGTTTGTGAAACAAGGTTTTGATCGGTCTCGTGGTTTGGCCGCCATATTGGATTTTCCATAAAATATTAAATTCCAAGTGAAACGTACAGTAACTATTAGATGATGTTGAAAATCCTACTTTTTCAAGCTCGAATTTTGCACATAATATCATTATTGCAAGATTTTTCAACCATGTTCACCGCTTGGGCCCCGCCAACGCTGCTTGCAGCTTTAATTAGGGGCCCAAGCCAACCGGCTGGGCCCCTATTGGTTTTATAGGAGTTCAACTTTCTTCTTCTACTTCTTCTTCTTCTTCCGCTCTTTTTTTGTCGACCTAGAACTCAACCACCGCTTACCGCAAACTTCTGAAACTTGCAGGGCTAATAGGTACCTATGAGATCTCGTGCACCTGGGTATACAAATTTCGATTGGTCACGTGACCTGGCGGCCATATTGGATTTTCCAAAAACCTAAAAATGGCTTCTCCAGAAGACCCAGGGGTCTAGTCGATTTGAAATTTTTGTATAGCAAGCATAGTCTAAGGTCTTAAGAATTTGCCAATAAAATCGCATGCGGTCACGTGACCTTGGCCGCCATATTGGATTTTGCGAAAATCGTGATTTAATCTTTAAAAATCTTCTTCTCCAGAACCAAAACACCGATTTGACTGAAATTTCACATGTAACATCTTAAGTGTGATCTCTTTCAAGTTTGCGAAAGGCGTTTTGATCGGTCACGTGGTTTGGCCGCCATATTGGATTTTGCAAAAATCGTGATTTAATCTTCAAAAATCTTCTTCTCCAGAACAAACACACCGATTCAACTGAAATTTGACATGTAGCATCTTAAGTGTGATCTCTTTCAAGTTTGCGAAAGGCGTTTTAATCGGTCACGTGGTCTGGCCGCCATATTGGATTTTTGCGAAAATCGTGATTTAATCTTTAAAAATCTTCTTCTCCAGAACAAACACACCGATTCAACTGAAATTTGACATGTAGCATCTTAAGTGTGATCTCTTTCAAGTTTGCGAAAGGCGTTTTAATCGGTCACGTGGTCTGGCCGCCATATTGGATTTTGCGATAATCGTGATTTAATCTTTAAAATCTTCTTCTCCAGAACCAAACACCGATTCGACTGAAATTTGACATATAACATCTTAAGTGTGATCTCTTTCAAGTTTGCGAAACGCGTTTTGATCGGTCTCTTGGTCTGGCCGCCATATTGGATTTTGTGAAAAATCTGATTTAATTGTTGAAAATCTTCTTCTCCAGAACCAACACACCGATTCGACTGAAATTTGACATGTAACATCTTAAGTGTAATCTCTTTCGAGTTTGCGAAAGGCGTTTTGATCGGTCACATGGTTTGGCCGCCATATTGGATTTTGCGAAAATCGTGATTTAATCTTTAAAAATCTTCTACTCCAGAACCAATACACAGATTCGATTGAAATTTGACATGTAACATCTTTAGTGTGATCTCTTTCAAGTTTGCGAAAGGCCTTTTGATCGGTCACGTGGTTTGGCCGCCATATTGGATTTTTCAAAAATCGTGATTTAATCTTTAAAAATCTTCTTCTCCAGAACAAACATCGAATTGACTGAAATTTTGCATATACCATCTTTAAAGTGATGTGTTTCAAGTTTGTGAAATAGGTTTTGATCGGTCTCGTTGTTTGGCCGCCATATTGGATTTTCCGTAAAATATTAAATTCCAAGTGAAACGTACAGTAACTATTAGATGATGTTCAAAATCCTACTTTGTCAAGCTCGAATTTTGCACATAATATCATTATTGCAAGATTATTCAACCATGTTCACCGCTTGGGCCCCGCCAACGCTGCTTGCAGCTTTAATTCTTCTTCTTCTTCTTCTGCCGTTTTTTGTCCGTCCTTATATCTGAAACTGCTCAATGAAATTTTTTGAAACTTGGTACAATGTTTAAGGTCAATGAGAGGTAGTGCATGTTAGTCTTGAATTTTTAATTAGTCATGTGACCTGGCTACAATTTTGAAATGAAAATGTTTTTTACTGTCCCATTTCCATAAAATTTGACCGATCCAAAATCTTTTCGCAAACTTTATAGGCCATACTATCTAGATGCTATATACTAAATTTCAAGGAAATTGACCTGGCAGTTTTTGAGAAGAAGATTTTTAAAGTATTATTTTTCTGATTTTTCAATGACCTTTGACCTCCCCTATACCACTGCAGCTAAGCTATACCAACGGCTTATTCTGGACTATGTGAGTGTCCTGGGGGGCAGGGGGCTTGTCACTACTGAACAATGACCAACAGGTTATCAAACTGAAAATCAATGTTTTGAGGATGAACTTGACCTATGACCCTAGCATGTTTCTAAACCTCATTTATTATGCACGTATCTAATTCTGGGCAAGCCAATAGAGTTAGAGGTCTGGTTTTTGGTATATAGGCATAACTATGGGATACAATTTTTTTGACAAAATGTCACGTGACCTTGATGACCTTTGACCTCAAATATACATACATGTCAATAACTCAGTAACCACAAGGGCTACACCCTTCATATTTGGTATGATGGGAGACCTTATGGTACCATATGTCATGCCTCATTTAATATGCACATATCTAATTTTGGGCAAGCAAACAGAGCTAGAGGACTGATTTTTGGTATATATGGTTAACTATGGGATACAATATTTTTGACAAAATGTCACGTGACCTTAATGACCTTTGACCCCAAATAAACATAGATGTCCAACTCAGTAACCACAAGGGCTACACCCTTCATACTTGGTATGATGGGAGACCTTATGGTACCATATGTCATGCTCATTAAATATGCACATATCTAATTCTTGGCAAGCCATTAGAGTTAGAGGTCTGGTTTTTGGTATATAGTTATAACTATGGGATACAATTTTTTTGAGAAAATGTCACGTGACCTTGATGACCTTTGACCTCAAATATACATATATGTCCATAACTCAGTATCCACAAGGGCTACACGATTCATACTTGGTATGATGGGAGACCTTATGGTACTATAGGTCATGCCTCATTTAATATGCACATATCTAATTCTGGGCAAGCCAATAGAGTTAGAGGTCTGATATTTTGTATATAGGGATATCTATGGGATACAATTTTTTTGACAAAATGTCACGTGACCTTGATGACCTTTGACCTCAAATATAAATATCTGTCCATAACTCAGTAACCACAAGGGCTACACCCTTCATACTTGGTATGATGGGAGACCTTATGGTACTATAGGTCATGCCTCATTTAATATGCACATATCTAATTCTGGGCAAGCCAATAGAGTTAGAGGTCTGTTTTTGATATATAGGGATAACTACGGGATACAATTTTTTGACAAAATATCAAGTGACTTCGATGACCTTTGATCTCAAAAATACATGTTTGTCCATAACTCAGTTACCAACAGTGCTTTACCCTTTGACCTCATATATACGTATGTACCTAAACATGAGCAACAATTAGTGCAAACACCTTCATCTTTGGTATTATAGCAGATCTCCTGATTACGCATCATGTGTCTCATCAACTATGCGAGCTGCTCGGCCCCTACAACGCTGCTTGCAGCTTTAATTAGGGGCCCAAGCCGACCCGCTGGGCCCCTATTGGTATTGCTCGAGTTCTACTGTTTAGGGGCCGAGCGCCCTCATGGGCGAAGGCCCCTATTGGTATTGCTCAAGTTCTACTTCCTTCTTCTTCTTAGGGGCCGAGCGCCCTCATGGGCGATGGCCCCTATTGGTATTGCTGAAATTCTACTTTTTTTTTCTTCTTCTTCTTCTTCTGCCGTTTTTTTGTCAGTCCTAATCTCTGAAACTGCTCAATGAATTTTTTTGAAACTTGGTACAATGTTTAAGGTCAATGAGAGGTAGTGCATGTTAGTCTTGAATATTTAATTAGTCATGTGACCTGGCTACAATTTTGAAATGAAAATGTTTTTTACTGTCCCATTTCCATAAAATTTGACCGATCCAAAATCTTTTCGCAAACTTTATAGGTTATACTATCTAGATGCTATATACTAAATTTCAGGGAAATTGACCTGGCAGTTTTTGAGAAGAAGATTTTTAAAGTATTATTTTTCTGATTTTTCAATGACCTTTGACCTCCCCTATACCTCTGCAGCTAAGCTATACCAATGGCTTATTCTGGCCTATGTGAGTGTCCTGGGGGGCCGGGGGCTTGTCACTACTGAACAATGACCAACAGGTTATCAAACTGCAAATCAATGTTTTGAGGATGAACTTGACCTATGACCCTAGCATGTTTCTAAACCTCATTTATTATGCACATATCTAATTCTGGGCAAGCCAATAGAGTTAGAGGTCTGGTTTTTGGTATATAGGGATAACTATTCGATACAATTTTTTTGACAAAATGTCACATGACCTTGATGACCTTTGACCTCAAATATACATATATGTCAATAACTCAGTAACCACAAGGGCTACACCCTTCATATTTGGTATGATGGGAGACCTTATAGTACCATATGTCATGCCTTATTTAATATGCACATATCTAATTTTGGGCAAGCAAACAGAGCTAGAGGACTGATTTTTGGTATATATATATGGTCAACTATGGGATACAATATTTTGACAAATTGTCACGTGACCTTAATGACCTTTGACCCGAAATAAACATATATGTCCATAACTCAGTAACCACAAGTGCTACACCCTTCAAACTTGGTATGATGGGAGACCTTATGGTACCAAAGGTCATGGCTTTTGGTATATAGTTATAACTATGGGATACAATTATTTTGACAAAATGTCACGTGACTTCGATGACCTTTGACCTTAAATATACATATCTGTCCATAACTCAGTAACCACAAGTGCTACACCCTTCATAATTTTTAGGATTGGAGACCTTATGACGCCACATCATGTACCTCATTAAATATGCACATATCTAATTCTGGGCAAGCCAATACAGCTAGAGGTGTGATTTTTTGTATATGGGGATAAGTATGGGATACAATTTTTTCAATAAAAGGTCACGTGACCTCGATGACCTTTGACCTCAAATATACATATCTGTCCATAACTCAGGAACCACAAGGGCTAGACGCTTCTTATTTGGTATAAAGGGAGACCTTATGGTGCAATATCTGGTACCTCATTAAATATGCACATATCTAATTTTTGGCAAGCCAATAGAGCTAGAGGTCTGATTTTTTGTATATGGGAATCAGTATGGGATACAATTTTTTGACAAAGTGTCACGTGACTCCAATGACCTTTGACCTCAAATATATATATTTGTCCATAACTCTGTAATCAACAGTGCTTTACCCTTTGACCCCAAATGTACGTATGTACCTAAACATGAGCAACAATTAGTACAGAAACCTTCATGTTTGTTATGATTGCAGATCTCAAGATGACGCCGTATGTTTCTCATTAACTATGCGAGCTGCTCGGCCCCGCCAACGCTGCTTGCAGCTTTAATTCTTCTTCTTCTTCTTCTTCTGCCGTTTTTTTGTCGGTCCTAATCTCAGAAACTGCTCGATGAAATTTCTTGAAACTTGGTACAATGTTTAAATCAATGAGAGGTAGTGCATGTTAGTCATGAATTTTTAATTAGTCATGTGACCTGGCTACAATTTTTAAATGAAAATGTTTTTTACTGTCCCATTTCCATAAAATTTGACCGATCCAAAAGCTTTTCGCAAACTTTATAGACAATACTATCTAGATGCTATATACTAAATTTCAAGGAAATTGACCTGGCAGTTTTTGAGAAGAAGATTTTTAAAGTATTATTTTTCTGATTTTTCAATGACCTTTGACCTCCCCTATACCTCTGCAGCTAAGCTATACCAATGGCTTATTCTGGCCTATGTAAGTGTCCTGGGGGGCCGGGGGCTTGTCACTACTGAACAATGACCAACAGGTTATCAAACTGCAAATCAATGTTTTGAGGATGAACTTGACCTATGACCCTAGCATGTTTCTATACCTCATTTATTATGCACATATCTAATTCTGGGCAAGCCAATAGAGTTAGAGGTCTGGTTTTTGGTATATAGGGATAACTATTGGATACAATTTTTTGACAAAATGTCACGTGACCTTGATGAACTTTGACCTCAAATTTACATATATGTCAATAACTCAGTAACCACAAGGGCTACACCCTTCATATTTGGTATGATGGGAGACCTTATGGTACCATATGTCATGCCTCATTTAATATGCACATATCTAATTTTGGGCAAGCAAACAGAGCTAGAGGACTGATTTTTGGTATATATGGTTAACTATGGGATGCAATATTTTGACAAAATGTCATATGACCTTAATGACCTTTGACCCCATATAAACATATATGTCCATAACTCAGTAACCACAAGGGCTACACCCTTCAAACTTGGTATGATGGGAGACGTTATGGTACCATATGTCATACTTCATTAAATATGCACATATCTAATTTTGGGCAAGCCAACAGAGCTAAAGGTCTGAATCTGGTATATAGGGAAAACTATGGGATAAAATTTTTTTGGCAAAATGTCACGTGACCTCGATGACCTTTGACCTCAAATATACATATCTATCCATAACTCAGTAACAACAAGGGCTACACCCTTCATATTTGGTATGATGGGAGACCTTATGGTACCATATGTCATACCTCATTAAATATGTACATATCTTATTTTGGGCAAGCCAAAAGAGCTAGAGGTCTGATTTTTGGTATACAGGGATAACTATGGGATACAATTTTTTTGACAAAATATCACGTGACATCGATGACCTTTGACCTCAAATATACATATCTGTCCATAATTCAGTAACAACAAGGGCTACACCTTTCATATTTGGTATGATGGGAGACCTTTAGTACCACATGTCATACCTCATTAAATATGCACATATCTAATTTTGGGCAAGCTAACAGAGCTAGAGGTCTGATTTTTGGTATATAAGGATAACTATGGGATACAATTTTTTTGGCAAAATGTCACGTGACCTTGATGACCTTTGACCTCAAATATACATATCTGTCCATAACTCAGTAACCACATTGGCTACACCCTTCATATTTCGTATGATGGGAGACCTTATCGTACAACAAGGCATGCCTCATTAAATATGCACATATGTAATTTTGGGCAAGCGAACAGAGCTTGAGGTCTGATTTTTGGTATATAGAGATAACTGTTGGATACAATTGTTTTGACAAAATGTCACATGACTTCGATGACCTTTGACCTCAAATATACATATCTGTCCATAACTCAGTAACCACAAGGGCTACACCCTTCATATTTGGTATGATGGGAGACCTTATGGTACCACATGTCATGCCTCATGAAATATGCACATATCTTGTTTTGGGCAAGGGAACAGAGCTAGAGGTCTGATTTTTGGTATATAAGTATAACTATGGTATGCAATTTCTTTGATAAAATGCCACGTGACCTTGATGACCTTTGACCTCAAATATACATATATTTCAATTACTCAGTAACCACAAGGGCTACACCCTTCATACTTGGTATGATGGGAGACCTAATGGTACCATAGGTCATGCCTCGTTAAATATGCACATATCTAATTCTGGGCAAGCCAATAGAGTTAGAGGTCTGATTTTTGGTATATAGGGATAACTTTGGGATACAATTTTTTTGATAAAATGTCACGTGACCTCGATGACCTTTGACCTGAAATATACATATCTTTCCATAACTCAGTAATCACAAGGGCTACACCCTGTATACTTGGTATGATGGGAGACCTAATGGTACCATAGGTCATGCCTCATTAAATATGCACATATCTAATTCTGGGCAAGCCAATAGAGCTAGAGGTCTGGTTTTTGGTATATAGGGATAACTATGGGATACAATTTTTTTGACAAATATCACGTGACATCGATGACCTTTGACCTCAAATATACATATCTGTCCATAATTCAGTAACCACAAGGGCTACACCCTTCATATTTGGTATGATGGGAGACCTTATGGTACCACATGTCATACCTCATTAAATATGCACATATCTAATTTTGGGCAAGCCAACAGAGCTAGAGGTCTGATTTTTGGTATATAGGGATAACTATGGGATACAATTTTTTTGACAAAATGTCACGTGACCTCGATGACCTCTGACCTCAAATATACATATCTGTCCATAACTCAGTAACCACAAGGGCTACACCCTTCATATTTGGTATGATGGGAGACCTTATGGTACCATATGTCATACCTCATTAAATATGCACATATCTAATTTTGGGCAAGCTAACAGAGCTAGAGGTCTGATTTTTGGTATATAGGGATAACTATGGGATACAATTTTTTTGACACAATGTCACGTGACCTCGATGACCTTTGACCTCAAATATACATATCTGTCCATAACTCAGTAACCACATTGGCTACACCCTTCATATTTGGTATGATGGGAGACCTTATCGTACAACAAGGCATGCCTCATTAAATATGCACATATGTAATTTTGGGCAAGCCAACAGAGCTGAGGTCTGATTTTTTGTATATAGAGATAACTGTTGGATACAATTGTTTTGACAAAATGTCACATGACTTCGATGACCTTTGACCTCAAACATACATATCTGTCCATAACTCAGTAACCACAAGGGCTACACCCTTCATATTTGGTATGATGGGAGACCTTATGGTACCACATGTCATGCCTCATGAAATATGCACATATCTTGTTTTGGGCAAGGGAACGGAGCTAGAGGTCTGATTTTTGGTATATAAGGATAACTATTTTATGCAATTTCTTTGATAAAATGCCACGTGACCTTGATGACCTTTGACCTCAAATATACATATATTTCAATTACTCAGTAACCACAAGGGCTACACCTTCATACTTGGTATGATGGGAGACCTAATGGTACCATAGGTCATGCCTCGTTTAATATGCACATATCTAATTCTGGGCAAGCCAATAGAGTTAGAGGTCTGATTTTTGGTATATAGGGATAACTTTGGGATACAATTTTTTGATAAAAAGTCACGTGACCTCGATGACCTTTGACCTGAAATATACATATCTTTCCATAACTCAGTAATCACAAGGGCTACACCCTTTATACTTGGTATGATGGGAGACCTAATGGTACCATAGGTCATGCCTCGTTAAATATGCACATATCTAATTCTGGGCAAGCCATAGAGTTAGAGGTCTGGTTTTTTGTATATAGGGATAACTTTGGGATACAATTTTTTTGACAAAATGTCACGTGACCTCGATGACCTTTGACCTGAAATATACATATCTTTCCATAACTCAGTAATCACAAGGGCAACACCCTTCATACTTGGTATGATGGGAGACCTTATAGTACCATAGGTCATGCCTCATTAAATATGCACATATCTAATTCTGGGCAAGCCAATAGAGTTAGAGGTCTGGTTTTTGGTATATAGGGATAACTATGGGATACAATTTTTTTGAAAAAATGTCACGTGACCTCGATGACCTTTGACCTCAAATATACATATCTGTCCATAACTCAGTAACCACAAGGGCTACACCCTTCATATTTGGTATGATGGGAGACCTTGTGGTACCATAGGTCATGCCTCATTAAATATGCACATATCTAATTCTGGGCAAGCCAATAGAGTTAGAGGTCTGTTTTTGGTATATAGGGATAACTTAGGATACAATTTTTTTGACAAATGTCACGTGACCTCGATGACCTTTGACCTGAAATATACTATATGTCCATAACTCAGTAACCACAAGGGCTACACCCTTCAACTTGGTATGATGGAGACCTTATAGTACCATAGGTCATGCCTCATTAAATATGCACATATCTAATTCTGGGCAAGCCAATAGAGTTAGAGGTCTGGTTTTGGTATATAGGGATAACTATGGGATACAAATTTTTTTACAAAATGTCACGTGACCTTGATGACCTTGACCTCATATATACATATCTGTCCATAACTCAGTAACCACAAGGGCTATACGGTTCATATTTGGTATGATGGGAGACCTAATTGTACTATAGGTCATGCCTCATTTAATATGCACATATCTAATTCTGGGCAAGCCAATAGAGTTAGAGGTCTGGTTTTTGGTATATAGGGATAAGTATGGGATACAATGTTTTCAACAAAATGTCACGTGACCTCGATGACCTTTTTACCTCAAATATACATATCTATCCATAACTCAGGAACCACAGGGGCTAGACGCTTGTTATTTGGTATGAAGGGAGACCTTATGGTGCAATATCCGGTACCTCATTAAATATGCACATATCTAATTTTGAGCGAGCCAATACAGCTAGAGGTCTGATTTTTTGTATATGGGAATCAATACGGGATAAAATATTTTTGACAAAATGTCACATGACCCCAATGACGTTTGACGTCAAATATATATATTTGTCCATAACTCTGTAATCAACAGTGCTATACCCTAAATGTACGTATGAACCTAAACAGGAGCAACAATTAGTACAAAAACCTTCATGTTTGTTATGATTGCAGATCTCAAGATGACGCCTTATGTTTCTCATCAACTATGCGAGCTGCTCGGCCCCTAAAACGCTGCTTGCAGCTTTAATTAGGGGCCCAAGCCGACCGGCTGGGACCCTATTGTTATTGCTCAAGTTCTACTGACTTCCTCTTCTTCTTCTTCTGCCGTTTCTTTGCTCACCTAGATCTCTCGAACGGCTGAACGAAAACTTCTCAAACTTGCAGGGCTAATAGGAGCCAATTAGTACTCGTGCACCTGACCCTTGAAATTTTGATTGGTCACGTGACCTGGCGGCCATATTGGATTTTCCAAAAACCTAAAGATGGCTTCTCCAGAAGACTTAGGGGTCTAGTCGATTTGAAATTTTTAGTATACCAAGCATGACCTAAGGTCTTTAGAATTTGCAAATAAAATCGCATGTGGTCACGTGACCTCGGCCGCCATATTGGATATTCGAAAATAATCATTTAATCTTTAAAAATCTTCTCCTCCAGAACTAAAACACCGATTGAGCTCAAATTCTACTTATGTCATCATTACAGTGATCTCTTTCAAGTTTGCAAAAACCATTTTGATCGGTCACGTGGTTTGGCCGCCATATTGGACTTTGTGAAATCACAATTTAATCTTTAAAAATCTTCTTCTCAAGAACCGATTCACCGATTGAACTAAAATTTTACATATATCATCTGAAGTGTGATCTCTTTCAAGTTTGCAAAAGGCGTTTGGATCGGTCACATGGTTTGGCCGCCATATTGGATTTTGAAAAAAATCGTAATTAATCTTAAAAATCTTCTCCTCCAGAACCAAAACACCGATTAAGCTGAAATTTTACTCATGTCATCCTAACAGTGATCTCTTTCAAGTTTGCAAAAAGCATTTTGATCGGTCACGTGGTTTGGCCGTCATATTGGATTTTGTGAAATCACAATTTAATATTTAAAAATCTTCTTCTCCAGAACCGATTCACCGATTGAACTAAAATTTTACGTCTATCATCTAAAGTGTGATCTCTTTCAAGTTTGCAAAAGGCGTTTGGATCGGTCACGTGGTTTGGCCGCCATATTGGATTTTGCAAAAAATCGTTATTTAATCTTTAAAAATATTCTTCTCCAGAACCACAACACCGATTAAGCTCAAATTTTACTCATGTCATCCTTACAGTGATCTCTTTCAAGTTTACAAAAAAAAACCATTTCGATCGGCCACGTGGTTTGGCGCCATATTTGATTTTGTGAAATCACAATTTAATCTTTAAAAATCTTCTACTCCAGAACCGGTTCACCGATTGAACTAAAATTTTACATATATCATCTAAAGTGTGATCTCTTTCAAGTTTGCGAAATGCGTTTTGATCGCTCACTCGGTTGGCCGCCATATTGGATTTTGCGAAAATCGTAATTTCATCTTTAAAAATCTTCTTCTGTAGAACAAACATACCGAATCGACAGAAATTGTACATGCATCATCTATAGTGTTATCTCTTTCAAGTTTGTGAAAGGCATTTGGATAGGTCACCTGGCTTTGCCGCCATATTGAATTTTGCAAAAATCGTAATTTACTCTTAAAAATAATATTGTCTACTCCAGAACAAACACACAGATTCAATTGAAATTTTATGTATATCATCTAAAGTGTGATCTCTTTCAAGTTTGCGAAAGGCGTTTGGATCGGTCACATGGTTTGGCTGCCGTATTTGATTTTGCAAAACTCGTAATTTAATCTTTAAAATCATTCTCCTCCAGAACCAATACACAGATTGAACTAAAATTTTACACTCATAATCCCTAGTGGTAGTTCTTTTTAATTTCCGAAGGGCGTTTGGGTCAGTCAGAAGGTTTGTTCGCCGTAATGGATATAGCGAAAATCGCAATTTAATCATTAAAAATCTTCTTCTCAAAAACCAACACACAGATTCAACTGACATTTTACTCATGTCTTTCTTAGTACGAGCACTTTCAAGTTTGCATTCGGATCGGTTAAGTCGCCTCAATGTTCATAAGGCTGCAGTTTAAAACATCGTCAGTCAGAAGATCGATCAGTGATGTATGTTATATTGTACACTTGAAAGTCAAAGACGGCACAACAGACTGCAATGCCCGCTGTCAAATTCAGCTAGCAGTCACACGAACCCTAATCTCGGCCCCTTGTGTAAGGCAACTTTGGCGACCAGCTTTTGTACGCCAGGTGACGTTGTCATGTATACTGCACGGAAGTACTTAGAGGAGTGTGCCACTAGCTTTAAGGGGGTGGCCAACTGGTGTGATTGACTGAATAAGGGCGGGACAAGGTCCCACCAGGGCACAATTACTGGGGGTCTACGCACAGCTGATATGTGAGTGTCAAGGATCATAAATGAAGCTATTCGGGTAATTTTATATGTAGGTGTCTGAATGCACGTTCACTTATTCATCACGAATAAAAAAGAAAGATACATGACATTGCAAGGTGTGGTGATTTGTTTATGATTATCTATCAGACATGCATGGAGTGGCCCTTGTGCGTTATGTAACTGAGAGCATGTAGCTGATTAAAGATGTAAACAAGACCACATCAAGCCCAGCTGTTTATGTCGTAAAGATCGCTGATACACATCGATTAAAACAACACCTTGTTTTATGAAGTTCTGTAGCTTGATCGTATTTCACTGTAATTGCTTTCTGCCATTGCACCGTGATGCCCGGTCTGTGAAATCGCCGAAATTTACCCGATATTTATCAGCAATTAAGGACTCTAATATCGATACTAGACGATACTAGAATGACTTGCCCTGTGCCTCGGTACGCCGGATCTGTGAAATCTGTGATATTTACCCGATATTTATCGGCGATTTGGGGACTCTAATATCGATACTAGACGATAGTAGAATGACTTGCCCTGTGCATTGGTACGCCAGATCTGTGAAATCGCCGATATTTACTCCATGTTTATAGGCAATTTGGGGACTCTATATCGATAGTAGATGACACTACAATGACTTGCCCTGTGCCTCGGCATGCAAGGTTGTGAAATCGCCGATATTTACCAGATATTTATCGGTGATTTGGGGACTCTAATATCGACACTAGACCATACTAGAATGACTTGCCCTGTGCCTCGGCACGCAAGGTTTGTGAAATCGCTGATATTTACCAGATATTTATCGGTGATTTGGGGACTCTAATATCGACACAAGACGATACTAGATTCCGTCAAATCGTGGGTAAATATCCGATATATATCGGAGATTACACCACCTTACAGTTCTGGTCAAACCCGACTTCCAAGGACTTACTCTAACTTCGATACTGGACGATACCGGTACTAGATTTGTCAAATCGCGGGTAAATATCCGAGATATATCGAAGATTTCCCCACCTTACTGTTCTGGTCAAACCCGACTCCCAAGGACTGACTCTGACTTCGACACTAGGCGAAACTAGATTCTGTCTAATCGCAGGTAAATATCCTATATTCGGATAGTTTTCAATCGGATTCGAACCCCAACATACGGCATCAGTCGCCTAGCTAAGAGGCCACAGACAGAACCAGTCGGCTAAATCTCCACTCCCATAAAAGAGTGGTTCAATAGCCGGCTAAGTTGTTACATTTTTCTGACTGAGACCGCTCAACACGTTGTAGAGTTCGTGAAGCACTCACGCACGCATGCTCACTATCATACATCGCACATACACACTTTATCGAAGCGAAGAAACGAATCATCGCTTTAACTGGGCGAACGATAACCTCGGGGACAATTCTGTCCACCAGCAGTGTTACCTACCCAGGGTAGAAAATTCGGATAGTTTTCAATCGGATTCGAACCCACAACATACGGCATCAGTCGCCTAGCTAAGAGGCCACAGACAGAACCAGTCGGCTAAATCTCCACTCCCATAAAAGAGTGGTTCAATAGCCGGCTAAGTTGTTACATTTTTCTGACTGAGACCGCTCAACACGTTGTAGAGTTCGTGAAGCACTCACGCACGCATGCTCACTATCATACATCGCACATACACACTTTATCGAAGCGAAGAAACGAATTCATCGCTTTAACTGGGCGAACGATAACCTCGGGGACAATTCTGTCCACCAGCAGTGTTACCTACCCAGGGTAGAAAATTCGGATAGTTTTCAATCGGATTCGAACCCACAACATACGGCATCAGTCGCCTAGCTAAGAGGCCACAGACAGAACCAGTCGGCTAAATCTCCACTCCCATAAAAGAGTGGTTCAATAGCCGGCTAAGTTGTTACATTTTTCTGACTGAGACCGCTCAACACGTTGTAGAGTTCGTGAAGCACTCACGCACGCATGCTCACTATCATACATCGCACATACACACTTTATCGAAGCGAAGAAACGAATTCATCGCTTTAACTGGGCGAACGATAACCTCGGGGACAATTCTGTCCACCAGCAGTGTTACCTACCCAGGGTAGAAAATTCGGATAGTTTTCAATCGGATTCGAACCCACAACATACGGCATCAGTCGCCTAGCTAAGAGGCCACAGACAGAACCAGTCGGCTAAATCTCCACTCCCATAAAAGAGTGGTTCAATAGCCGGCTAAGTTGTTACATTTTTCTGACTGAGACCGCTCAACACGTTGTAGAGTTCGTGAAGCACTCACGCACGCATGCTCACTATCATACATCGCACATACACACTTTATCGAAGCGAAGAAACGAATTCATCGCTTTAACTGGGCGAACGATAACCTCGGGGACAATTCTGTCCACCAGCAGTGTTACCTACCCAGGGTAGAAAATTCGGAGATTTCACCACCTAATAGATCTAGCCGAGCCAATCTAACTTCGATATTGTATAGTCTATTAGGGAGCCTTCAGAAATTACAGGGGGGGTGGGCCGGGGGAATTTGGGGGGAGGGTCACTTTTTAGAAAACAGTTCAAGGGGGTGGGTCACTTTTAAATTTTATAAACCTATCTTAGGGGGAGGGTCACTTTTGACAGAAGCTGATATTATGGCCAAAACTTTGATTGTCCGTGTGATATTTCCTAAATAGGAAATCACCAACAATATACGCACACACTTATAGACCGCCATGCATAGTGAATTGACATTTTGGTGAAATTCCAAAATCAAATTTCTTCCACAACCATAGACTTGTAACCACTCTAGTCTAATCAAGAACAATAATCTCAATAATCAAGCAACAGAAATGCACAGATTTATCTAATTTTGTACTGAAAAAGAATTATTCACAGTTTCATCATAGACCCCGATGCAAAGTGAATCGACATTTTGGTGAAATTCCAAAATCAAATTTCTTGCACAACCATGGACTTGTAACCATTCTAGTCTTATCAAGAACAATAATGTGAATAATCAAGCATGCATAAATGCACAGATTTATCTAATTTTGTACTGAAAAAAAATTATTCATAGTTTCATCATAGACCCCTATGCATAGTGAATCGACATTTTGGTGAAATTCCAAAATCAAATTTCTTGCACAACCATGGCCTTGTAACCATTCTAGTCTTATCAAGAACAATAATGTGAATAATCAAGCATACATAAATGCACAGATTTATCTAATTTTGTACTGAAAAAAAATTATTCATAGTTTCATCATATACCCAATGCATAGTGTATTGAATGACATTTGGTGAAATTCCAAAATCAAATTTCTTACACAACCATAGACTTGTAACCACTCTAGTCTAATCAAGCAAATTAATATCAATAATCAAGAGTACACAAATGCAAAGATTTACCTATTTTTGTATTGTAAAAAACTATTCATAATTTCATGATAAACACCATGGATAGTGAACCAAATTTTTAGATGAAATTCAGAAATCAATTTCTTGTACACAAATGCACATTTTACTTCCCTATTCAAGCAAAGTACATTTAAATACATTATCAAACATATATAAAATACAGATATAGCATGTTTTTTGGGGGTAAATTGTCAATAATTTGCCTGATAGACTCCATGTATTATGATTTGATATTTTTGGATGAAGCACTAAATTAGCTACATCTTGCCTTCTTATAGTTGCACAAAATATGGTGACCCTCCCTAAACTGTATGAAATACCATATCTCTTCAAAAATTCTTGCGTGATAAATTGCGACTGTCCCTCCAAAAACACCAGCCCTCCCCTCTGTAATTTGTCCCTAACATAACAATTGAACAATTGTTATGTAAATTAGCTGATACTTTTTTAATTATTCCCAGGAGAATACCGCGGTGGTGGGGGGGGAGGGTCAAGTTTTAGAATGTCGGACAAGGGGGAGGGTCACATTTTAGACAGGAGGATTGGGGGGAGGGTCACATTTTACGGTACAGGTGTTCGCGAAATTCCCCCAGCCCACCCCCCTGTAATTACTGAAGGCTCCCTTAGCCGTAACTATCGGATATCATGTATAAGTGTAATGTCGCTGTGTCCTCCCCTGACAGCCGGTGATAGACCAATGCGAGAACGCACCAGAGTTGTCAACAACATAACTAGTTTTATTAAAGGCGGCAGCCAAGGAAACACGAAATCATAAGAAAACTTCTTGATGACAATGTATCAGTGCAACGGGTGTCGATCGTTCTGATGTGATGGTTGACCCACCAAACAGGTTGGAGTCACTGAACTGTTTCGAAGAGGCTGTTCAAGTTACGGATAAGTTTGGAAATCCGTGTTTGGCTGTAGTGTGATTATGGATAATTGCGGTTTCCACCACGCATGATATATTGAACAAAATCTCCAACGACTATTGCGGAAAGTCTACCGTGAATTTGGAAAGTTAGGTCACGGCAAAAGCATACCACTTTTTTTACAACGTAGAGTGAGTAAGGCACTCCTGAACGGCGAAATGTTGGTGGTGTATTGCTGCCAACAAGCATAAGCTTATATCCCTACTGACGTTACAAACTTGTGTTAATTGGCTTCCTTAATGATGAAATCGCAAGAATTTTCAGTGTACTGTGACGTGATATCGTAATCAGGTTTTTAGAGAAGGCGCTCGCTCATCTGCCGAGTCGACGTACGATCCACATTCATGTCGTGCAAATGCGCAAGTCTTGTCGCGATATTTGAGCATTTAACTTGATCGTCAGTGAAACAAAAAAATGTTATTCCATATCAAAACATTATGTGGTTTATATTTTAGGGTTCTGTTTACGTAATAGACATGAACATTTGGATTTATGATCTGTGATTTCCGCAATCCGTGGCATGATTCAAGCTGGCCGTGAATACGCACTGACGTTTTTGGTCATGACCCCTGACCCAAGTGTCATCGATACGCTGTGCGCTGTGCGCTGTCCGAGCATCGCTTGCTAAATTCATGGAGCTTGAAAATTGTGCTCTACCTGTAGGGGGGCACTTGAAAATTTAGTGGTCCTTTTATGTTTTACATTTTCCGATTCCAAGTTTTTTGTAGGTAATTTAATGAAAAATGAATACCATTTTTATGTCATTCAAATGTTGTAATGTTAGTAATAATTTAACAGAATCTACAACCATTTTGTCACATTCCATGACTTTTATCTCGAAAAAATCTAAACATGTGTGATTGTCGTAAAAAAATCAAACTTGAGCCTAGTAACAGGGCAGAAGCTGCAACCGTTGATGATTTTTGCAATCTCTATCCAATAGAGTCAACTACAATTTCTTGCGGTGTCCCTACAGCAGCTCAAACACACAATGTTCAGTTTGTCGACAAAGCCTGTATATATGTATTAGATGATAGTTTAATTAGAGTCCAGACTGACAGTCAGTTGTCAGCACTGATGCATGGTACACATACACAGGCTGTGCTAGCAAGCTGAATACTGGACAGTTCAACATGCTGTTGAGAGTAGAACAAGAACACAGTTGTATAATAAACTGAACAAAAATATTGTCAAAATTATCAAAGTTAATACAGCTACTGCCTATTGGCAACTGTCACTATCAGATAATGCCCTGCTACTGTAGTGTCACTGTTACTGCATACGTGAGCTGAGTGACAGAGATAACTCTGACTCTGATATACATGGTAGTTGAAGAAGAGTTTGTGTCAAATGACGTTCATGATAGTGAAACATTACCTAAACAAGATCAGACCAGAGAGGAAGAACGCATGGAAATTTTTGAATTCTGGCATATGAGAATAATCAAATATTAAAGACAAAAGATGGGGTCACCATGCTTGATTTTCTAAATTTTCACAGTCTTGTCATAAAATTATACAAATAAAGTAAAACTTTGAACAGTAAAGATGAAATGAAAAAATATATGACTAAATGGAATTATTTATTTTGTAACCAAATTTGCAATTATTACGGCCTAAATTTCAGAGATGAATACATTCATTTGATGGAATATTTTAAAATTCCAGTATTGTCAATTTTGAGTAGCATCTAATTCATATATGTCTTGTACTTTTGAAAAAAATTTTTGGTAGGTCACCGTGCTCAGTTTAAGACGCCATATTTGATTTCGCGAAAATCGCAATTTATCTCTAGAAATCTTCTCCAGAACCAAAACACTGATGGAAGTGAAATTCCACTTTTGTCATTCTTAGTGAGAGCTCTTTCAAGTTTGTGAAAGGCAATTGGATCGGTCACATGGTTTTGTCCCCATATCGTATTTTGCATGAAACAGACAAATATGAGATGATGTTCAAAATTCTTCTTTACAAGAACTTGACTGTTTTCAAGCTAACATTTTGCACATAATCGCTTGGGCCCCGCCAACGCTGCTTGCAGTTTAATTAGGGGCCGAGCGCCCTCATGGGCGAGGCCCCTATTGGTATTGCTCAAGTTCTACTTCCTTCTTCTTCTTCTTCTTAGGGGCCGAGCGCCCTCATGGCGAGGCCCCTATTGGTATTGCTCAAATTCTACTTAGGGGCCCAAGCCGACCGGCTGGGACCTATTGTTATTGCTCAAGTTCTACTACTTCCTCTTCTTCCTCTTTTTCTTCTTCTTCTTCTGCCGATTCTTTGTCGACCTAGATCTCTTAAACGGCTGAATGAAAACTTCTCAAATTTGCAGAGCTAGTAGGTGTTAATTAGTACTCGTGCACCTGACCCTTGAAATTTTGATTGGTCATGTGACCTGGCGACCATATTGGATTTTCCAAAAACCTAAAGATGGCTTCTCCAGAAGACCTAGGGGTCTAGTCGATTTGAATTTTTTTGTATAGCAAGCATGACCTAAGGTCTTCATAATTTGCACATAAAATCGCATGCGGTCACGTGACCTTGGCCGCCATATTGAATTTTCTAAAATACTCATTTAATCTTTAAAAATCTTCTTCTCCAGAACCAAAACACTGATTAAGCTCAAATTTTACTCATGTCATCCTTTGAACGATCTCTTTCAAGTTGCAAAAATCATTTTGATCGGTCACGTGGTTTGGTCGCCATATTTGATTTTGTGAAATCACAATTTAATCTCTAAAATTCTTCTTCTCCAGAACAAATTCACCGATTCAACTAAAATTCCACATATATCATCTTAAGTGTGATCTCTTTCACGTTTGCAAAAGGCGTTTGGATCAGTCACATGGTTTGGCCGCCATATTGGATTTTGCAAAAATCGTAATTAATCTTTAAAAATCTTCTTCTCTAGAACCAAAACACCGATTAAGCTCAAATTTTACTCAAGTCATCCTTAGGGTGATCTCTTTCAAGTTTGCAAAAAACTATTTTGATCGGTCACGTGGTTTGGCCGCCATATTGGATTTTGTGAAATCGTAATGCAATTTTTAAAATCTTCTCCTCCAGAACAAATACACCAATTGAACTAAAATTTCACATTTATTTTCCTTAGTGGTAGTCCTTTTAAGTATCAGAAAAACATATTGATCAGTCATGTAATTTGGCCGCCATATTGGATTTTATGTACATCGCAGTTTAATCCTTAGCAATCTTCTTCTCCAGAACCAATGTACAGATTGAACTAAAATTTTACACTCATTATCCCTAGTGGCAGTTCTCTTACATTTTCGAAAGGCATTTGGATCAGTCATGTGCTTTGGCGCTATATTGGATTTTGTGAAAAATTGCAATTTCATCTTTATAACTATTCTTTGCAGAACCAGTGCACCGATCCAACTGAAATTTTACTTCTGTCACCCTTAGTGTGAGCACTTTCAAGTTTGTGAAAGGCGTTGGGGTCGGTCAAGTGGTTTGTGTGCCATATTGGATATAGCGACAATCGCAATTTCATCATTAAAACTCTTCTCTCAAAAACCAACACACAGATTCAACTGAAATTTTACTCATATCTTTCTTAGTGCGAGCACTTTCAAGTTTGCGAAAGGCATTTGGATCAGTTAAGTCGCCACAATGTGCATAAGGCTGCAGTGTAAAACCTCGTCAGTCAGAAGATCGATCAGTGATGTATGTTATATTGTACACTTGAAAGTCAAAGACTGCACAACAGACTGCAATGCCCGCTGTCAAATTTAGCTAGCAGTCACACGAACCCTAATATCGGCGCCTTGTTTAAGGCAACTTTGGCGACCAGCTTTGTATGCCGGGTGACTTTGTCGAGTATACTGCCACGGAAGTACTTAGAGGAGTGTGCCACTAGCTTTAAGGGGTGGCCGACTTCTGTGATTGACTGAATAAGAGACAAGGTCCCGCCAGGGCACAATTACTGGGGTCTACGCACAGCTGATATGTGAGTGTCAAGAATCATAAATGAAGCTATTTGGGTAATTTTATATGTAGGTGTCTCAATACACGCTCACTTGTTCATCACTAATAAAAAAGAAAGATACATGACATTGCAAGGTGTGGTGATTTGTTTATGTTTCTCTATCTGACATGCATGGAGTGGCCCTGGTGTGTTGTGTAACTGAGAGCATGTACCTGATTAAAAATGTAAACAAGACCACATCAAGCCCAGCTGTAAATGTCATAAAAATCGCTGATACACATCTATTAAAACAACACCTTGTTTAATGAAGTTCTGCAGCTTGATCTAACTTCACTGTAATTGCTGTGTGCCATTGCACGCCCGGTCTGTGACCGCCGAAATGTACCCTTTATTTATCAGCGATTCGGGGACTCTAATATCGATACTAGACAATAGTAGAATGACTTGCCCTATGCATCGTACGCCAGATCTGTGAAATCGTCGATATATTTACTGCATGTTTATCGGGAATTTGGGGACTCTAATATAAATAGCACACAATACTAGAATGAATACTAGAATGACTTGCCCTGTGCCTCGGCACACAAGGTCTGTGAAATTGCCGATATTTACCAGATATTTATCAGCGATTTGGGGACTCCAATATTGATACTAGACGATACTAGATTCTGTCAAATCCCGGGTAAATATCCGATTTATATCGAAGAATACACCACCTTGCAGTTCTGGTCAAACCCGACTTCCAAGGACTGACTGTAAATTTGATACTGAACGATACTGGATTTTGTCAAATCGAGGGTAAATATCCGATATCGGAGATTTCACTACCTTACAGTTTTGGTCAAACCCGACTTTCAATGACTGACTCTAGCTTCGATACTAGACTATATACTTTATGTTAAATCGCGGGTAAATATCCGGTATATATCGGAGATTTCACCACATTACAGGTTTTGCCAAACTCGACTTCAAAGGACTGACTCTAGCTTCTATAATAGACGATACTAGATTTTCTCAAATCGCGGGTAAATGTCCGATATATATCGAAGAATACACCACCTTACATGCAGTTCTGGCCTAGTCTGGCAGAGACCCTGCGATTCGCGTTCTTCCCTGTTGGAACACGCGCGCGCCCTTCAGAGACGCGACGCGAATCCCAGGGTCTGGACGTTCTTGCAAGCGACCGGTCGGATTTCTGCCTGATCCGGGTACTTTATAGAACTCCACACATCCGTTAATCAAATAAAAAATGACAAGTACCATAGCCAAATAAAATGAAAAATGAAAAATAAAAACATACCGCGTATATAAGTCTACCAGCTACTAGTATATATTCTCTCCGCTCAGTTAGATAGGTTTTTCTTTTGACGTCACTACCCTTATGAATATTCATATACTTGCAAGAACTGACAGTCGCTGTGTCTGGCAGCGCGTGCTCACAGCTGCACAGCCTTCGAATGCAGGCCATCGCGGCGCGCACAAAACAAGGCACAGCGACTGTGGAGAGTCTATTCTGGTCGAACCCGACTTCCAAGGACTGACTCTAGCTTTGTTACTAGACGATACAAGATTTTCTCAAATCGCCAGTAAATGTTCGATATATATCGGAGATTTCACCACCTTACACTTCTTGTCAAACCCGACTTCCAAGGACTGACTCTGGCTTGATACTTAACGATACCAGATTCTGTCATAACGTAGGTAAATATCCGATATGTATATCGGACATTTCACCACCTTACACTTCTTGTCAAACCCGACTTCCCAGGACTGACTCTAGCTTCGATACTAGACGATACCAGATTCTGTCAAATCGCGGGTAAATATCGACATATATATCGGAGATTTCACCACCTTACAGTTTTCACAAATCCGACTTCCAAGGACTGACTCTAACTTCGATACTAAGCGATACTAGATTCTGTCAAATCGCGGGTAAATATATATATATATATATATATATATATATATATATATATATATATATATATATATATATATATATATATATATATATATATATATATATATATAGATAGATAGATAGATAGATAGATATATATATATTATATATATATATATATGTATATATTATATAATATATATATATATATATATATATATATATATATATATATATATATATATATATATATATATATATATCGGACATTTCATCACCTTACCTTACAAACCCGACTGCGAAGGACCGACTGTAACTTCGATACCAGGCGATACTAGATTCTGTCAAATCGAGGGTGAATATCCGATATAGATTGGAGATTTCACCATCTTATAGATCTAGTCGAGCCAATCTAACTTCGGTATTGTATAGTCTAATAGCCGTAAATATCGGATATCATATCAAAGTGCAATGTCGCGGTGTCCTCGGGATTCCGGGATATTATATAGCACTCACCCCGCCTATCGCGTTCACCACACTCAGGTGTCTCACATCGCCTTCACCCCACTGAAATATTCACAAATCACAGTCTACGATGCGGCTAGCAGGCGGCCGTAATTACCAACTACAAATAGTTTATTGATTGTTGTCAGTTGGGAAGGAAACTAGGTTTAAAATGGCTGCTGTTACTCACAGCCTGTCGGTAAAATTGCTATTCAAAGCTGGACGCTCTTGCCATAGTTCTAGGTCTAAATAGGTGTGACCATTTCAGTGATAGTGTAGCTGTTCAGAAGAATTGTTTGCACAACTTATTACAGTGGAACACTCAGTAAACATGTACTTCCTTAATTTGTGAAGTTTATTAGTGCAAAAGTAGCCCTGCGTTCAGGTGTGTTTGTTCCCGGCAACGGTCTGTGGTTAACTTGAGTCTCTGCGGCGAGATTCACAATGGCGATCTCCATGGGTAAATTTAAACGGCCAAAGCATACGGCTTTTTTAACAAGGTAGAGCGAGTAAGGCACTCCTGAACGGCGAAAATGTTGATGGTGTATAGCTGCCAATAAGCAAATATCCTTACTGATGTTAGAAACTTGTGTGAATTGGCTTCCTTGAAGATGAATTCGCAAGATTTTTCAGCTATTGTGACGTTATATCGGAAACAGATTTTCAGAGAAGGCGCCCGCTCGTCCGCCGAGTACAGTCGACGTACTTCCGCATTCATATTGTGCAAATGCGCAAGTGTTGTCGCGATATTTGAGCATAAAACTTGACCGTCAGTGAAACAAAAAGATGTTTCTCCATATCAAATCATTATGTGTTTTATTTATATTTTAGGGTTCTCTTTACGTAATAGACATGAACATTTGGAATTATGATCCGTGATTTCCGCGCTCCGTGGCATGATTCAAGCTGGCCGTGAATACGCACTGACGTTTTTGATGATGACCCCTGACCCAAGTGTCATCGATACACTGTGCGCTGTCCGAAATCGCTTGCTAAATTCATTGAGCTACCAAAGCTCCATGCTAAATTCAAGCGTAAAGCAAATGTATCGAAAGTCTAAAATGCACACATTTCTCAAGTCTGAGAGTATTTTACTTTTGAACTGCTATGAGAATGGATATCTGATACGTATAGTATAGGCTAATTCGTTTGAAAAACTGGTATGCTGAAACAGGTTTCGTGCCGTTATAGTGCGATATGTACAGTACAGCGATGATAGCGATTGCAGGTTTTTTACAAAGGCTGCGTTCACAAAAAAGGTGGGGGGGGGGGGGCTGGAGGTATTCATTCAGGAAGGGGAAATCGAAAATTTTGGGGTAGTAGAGGGGGACTTGAAAATTTTGCTCTACCTGCAGGGGGCACTTGAAATTTATTGGTTCCCTTTTATGTTTTACATTTTCCGATTCCAAGTGTTTTTAGTCCCCACGGACACCGTCCGGGGGGACTTATAGGTTTGGTCATGTCCGTGCGTGCGTCCGTGCGTCCGTCCGTCCGTGCGTGTGTCCGTCCGTCGGTCCGTTCATGCAGATATCTCTGAGATGCCTGGAGCGATTTCATTCAAACTTGATACAAGGATTACTTCATATGGCATACAGATGCACGTCAATTTGTTTTGTGATACGATCTAATATGGCCGCCAGGCGGCCATTTTATTACGATTTTTTCATGTACAGAGCCATAACTCAGGCATGTTTCGACCGATTTTATTCAGAGTTGGTACAAGGACATTGACCAATGTCTTACAGATGCACGTCAATTTGTTTGTGATACGATCCAATATGGCCGCCAGGCGGCCATTTTATTACGATTTTTTCATGTACAGAGCCATTACTCAGGCATGTTTCGACCGATTTTATTCAGAGTTGGTACAAGGACATTGACCAATGTCATAGATATGCATGTCAATTTGTTTTGTGATACGATCCAATATGGCCGCCAGGTGGCCATTTTATTACGATTTTTTCATGTACAGAGCCATTACTCAGCCGGGCATGTTTTGACCGATTTTATTCAGAGTTGGTACAAGGACATTGACCAATGTCATAGATATGCACATCAATTTGTTTTGTGATACGATCCAATATGGCCGCCAGGCGGCCATTTTATTACGATTTTTCATGTACAGAGCCATAACTCAGGCACGTATCAACCAATTTTATTCAAAGTTGGTACAAGCTTATTGACAAATGTCATAGCTGTGCACGGCAATTTGTTTTGTGATACGATCCAAAATGGCCGCTGTGCGGCCATTTATTATGATTTTTCATGTACAGAGCCATAACTCAGGCATATCTCAACCGATTTTATTCAAAGTTGGTACAAGGACATTGACCTATGTCATACATATGCACGTCAATCTGTTTTGTGATACGATCCAATATGGCCGCCAGGCGGCCATTTTATTACGATTTTTTCATGTACAGAGCCATTTCTCAGGCATATCCGCATGTTTTGACCAATTTTATTCAAAGTTGGTACAAGGATATCGACCAATGTCATAGCTATGCACATCAATTTGTTTTGTGATGCGATCCAATATGGCCGCTGTGCGACCATTTTGTTACGATTTTTTTCATGTCCTGAACCATAACTCAGACATGTATCAAGCGAATTCATTCAAAAGTATTTTTATCACAGACCTAATGAAGAGGACTCTATCCTCTTTGAGGACCTGTAATCAAAATACCGATTAACAAGTGGGGACTGTGTCATCAACGATGACTTGTTGTAGGTAGTCTAATGAAGTGAATACCATTTTTATGTCATTCAAATGTTGTTATGTTAGTAATAATTTAACAGAATCTAGAACCATTTTGTCACATTCCATGACTTATATCTCGAAAAAATCTAAACATGTGTGATTGTCGTAAAAAAATCTAACTTGAGCCTAGTAACAGGGCAGACGCTGCAACCGTTGATGATTTTTGCAATCTATCTAATATATCAACTACAGTTTCCTGCTGTCTCCCTACAGCATGCTCAAACACACAATGTTCAGTTTGTCGACAAAACCTGTATATATAAATATGTATTTAGGTGATAGTTTGATTAGAGTCCAGACTGACAGTCAGTTGTCAGCACTGATACGTGGTACACATACACAGGCTGTGCTAGCAAGCTGAATACTGGACAGTTCACATGCTGTAGAGAGTAGAACAAGAACACAGTTGTATGATAAACTGAACAAAAATAGTGTCAAAATTATCAAAGTTAATACAACTTCTTCCTATGGGCAACTGTCACTATCAGATACCGCCCTGCTACTGTAGTATATACATGAGCAGTGACAGAGATAGCTCTGACTCCGATATACATTGTAGTTGAAGAAGAGTTTGTGTCTCATGACAGTAAAACATTACCTAAACAAGATCAGGCCAGAAAGCAACACAAGGAAGAACACATGAAAATTTTTGCATTCTAGCATATGAGAATAATCAAATATTAAAGAAAAAAGAGGGGGTCACCGTGCTTGATTTTCTAAATTTTCACAGTTTTGTCAAAACATTATACAAAAGTAAAACTTTAAACAGTAAAGATGAAATGAAAAAATATATGACTAATTATTTATTTTTTAACCAAATTGCAATTATTACGCCAAAAATTTCAGAGATTAATACATTTATTTGATGGAATATTTTAACCTTCCCGTATTGTAAATTTTGAGTAGTATCTAAATCATATATGTCTTGTACTTTTGAAACAAATTTTGGTAGGTCACCGTGCTCAGTTTAAGACGCCATATTTGATTTCTTGAAAATCGCAATTTATCTCTACAAATCTTCTTCTCCTGAACCAAAACACTGATGGAAGTGAAATTCCACTTTTGTCATTCTTAGTGAGAGCTCTTTCAGGTTTGTGAAAGGCAATAAGATCGCTCACATGTTTTTGCCGCCATATTGTATTTTGCATGGAACAGATAAATGTGAGATGATGTTCAAAATTCTTCTTTACAAGAACTTGACTGTTTTCAAGCTAAAATTTTGCACATAATATAATCAGTGGAAGATTTGAGGAAACCATGTTAATCGCTTGGGCCCCGCCAACGCTGCTTGCAGCTTTAATTAGGGGACAAAGCCCTATGGGGCTTGTCCCCTATTGTATTTACTCTGGATCACTTCTTCTTCTTCTTCTTCTTCTTCTTCTTTTTCCTCTTCTTCCGACAATTCTTTGCAAAGCTAGATCTACAAAACCGTTGCGCGCAGCCTTTTCAAATTTGCAGGGCATATTAAGCATACTGAGTACTGGTGCACCTGACCCTTCATATTTTGATTGGATACATGACCTTGCTGTTATTAATTATTAAAAATTTTAATTTCACCTAATTTGCATAAAAATTGAAAAATCGAAAATCTGTTTTGAAACTTTTTAGACCATACTACCTAGATGCTACATACCAAATTTCAAGAATTTTCACCTTGCCGTTTATGAGAAGAAGATTTTTAAAGTATTATTTTTCTGATTTTTCAATAACCTTTGACCTCCCTATATCTCTGCAGCTAAGCTATACCGATGGCTTATTCTGGCCTATATGAGAGTCGTGGGGGGCGGGGGCTAGTGACTACTGAACAATGACCTACAGGGGATCAAACTGCAAATCAATATTTTGAGGATGAACTTGACCTATGACCCTGGCATGTTTCTCTACCACATTGATTATGCCAATATGTAATTCCAGCCTTCAAACTAGAGCTAGAGTTCTGATTTTTGGTACACAAGGACATCTATCAGTGTTACGGTTATTTAACAAAATGTCACATGACCAGCTCATCCTATACCTAATTAATTATGCACATATCTAATTCTGGGCAAGCCAATAGAGCTGGAGGTCTAATTTTTGGTATATAGTGATAACCATTAAAAACAATTTTTTTCACAAAATGTCACATGACCTTGATGACCCTTGACCCCAAATATACATATCTGTCCATAACTCAGTAACCACAAGGGCTACAGCCTTCATATTTGGTATGATGGGAGACCTTATGGTACCATAGGTCATGCCTCATTAAATATGAACATATCTAATTTTGGGCAAGCCAACAGAACTGGAGGTCTGATTTTCGGTATATAAGGATAACTATGGGATACAATTTTTTTGACAAAAAGTCACGTGACCTCGATGACCTTTGACCTCAATTATACATATCTGTCCATAACTCAGTAACCACAAGGGCTACACCCTTCATATTTAGTATGATGGGAGACCTTATGGTACCATAGGTCATGCCTCATTAAATATGCACATATCTAATTTTGGGCAAGCCAACAGAGCTAGAGGTCTGATTTTTGGTATATAAGGATAACTATGGGATACAATTTTTTTGACAAAATGTCACGTGACCTCGATGACCTTTGACCTCAAATACACATATGTCTGTCCATAACTCAGTAACCACAAGGGCTACACCCTTCATATTTGGTATGATGGGAGACCTTATGGTACCATAGGTCATGCCTCATTAAATATGCACATATCTAATTTTGGGCAAGCCAACAGAGCTAGAGGTCTGATTTTTGGTATATAGGGATAACTATGGGATACAATTTTTTTGACAAAATGTCACGTGACCTCGATGACCTTTGACCTCAATTATACATATCTGTCCATAACTCAGTAACCACAAGTTCTACACCATTCATATTTAGTATGATGGGAGACCTTATGGTACCATAGGTCATGCCTCATTAAATATGCACATATCTAATTTTGGGCAAGCCAACAGAGCTAGAGGTCTGATTTTTGGTATATAGGGATAGCTATGGGATACAATTTTTTTGACAAAATGTCACATGACCTAGATGACCTTTGACCTCAAATATACATATCTGTCCATAACTCAGTAACCACAAGGGCTACACCCTTCATATTTGGTATGATGGGAGACCTTATGGTACCATATAGGTCGTGCCTCATTAAATATGCACATATCTAATTTTGGGCAAGCCAACAGAGCTAGAGGTCTGATTTTTGGTATATAGGAATAACTATTGGATACAATTTTTTTGACAAAATGTCACGTGACCTCGATGACCTTTGACCTCAAATATACATATCTGTCCATAACTCAGTAACCGCAAGGGCTTCACCCTTCATATTTAGTATGATGGGAGACCTTATGGTACCATATGTCATGCCTAATTAAATATGCACATGTCTAATTTTGGGCAAGCCAACAGAGCTAGAGGTCTGATTTTTGGTATATAGGGATAACTATGGGATACAATTTTTTTGACAAAATATCACGTGACCTCGATGACCTTTTTCCATAAATATACATATTTGTCCATAACTCAGTAACCAAGAGTCCTATACCCTTCATATTTGGCACGATCTTAGACCTTATGATGCCACATGCAGTACCTCATAATTGTGCACATTTCTAATTTTGAGCTAGCAATAAACCTAGTGTTCTGATTTTTTGTTGACAGATGTAACATAAGGAAAGAAAGTTTTGTTGCAAAAAAGACATGTAACGGTAATGACCTTTGCCCTCTCTGAATACATTTGCCTTCTTTTTCCCACTTAAGATTGCTTTGGCCCCGGCATTGCTGCTTGCAGCTATATTTAGGGGACAAAGCCCTATGGGGCTTGTCCCCTATTGTATTTACTCTGGATCACTTCTTCTTCTTCTTTTTCCTCTTCTTCCGACAATTCTTTGCAAAGCTAGATCTCCAAAACCGTTGCGCGCAGCCTTTTCAAATTTGCAGGGCATATTAAGCATACTGAGTACTGGTGCACCTGACCCTTCATATTTTGATTGGATACATGACCTGGCTGTTATTAATTATTAAAAATTTTAATTTCACCTAATTTGCATAAAAATTGAAAAATCGAAAATCTGTTAAGAAACTTTTTAGACCATACTACCTAGATGCTACATACCAAATTTCAGGAATTTTCACCTTGCCGTTTATGAGAAGAAGATTTTTAAAGTATTATTTTTCTGATTTTTCAATAACCTTTGACCTCCCCTATACCTCTGCAGCTAAGCTATACCAATGGCTTATTCTGGCCTATGTGAGAGTCGTGGGGGGCCGGGGGCTAGTGACTACTGAACAATGACCAACAGGGGATCAAACTGCAAATCAATATTTGAGGATGATCTTGACCTATGACCCTGGCATGTTTCTCTACTACATTGATTATGCACATATGTAATTCCAGCCTTCAAACTAGTGCTAGAGTTCTGATTTTTGGTACACAAGGACATGTATCAGTGTTACGGTTTTTTAACAAAATGTCACATGACCAGCTCATCCTATACCTCATTGATTATGCACATATCTAATTCTGGGCAAGCCAATAGAGCTGGAGGTCTCATTTTGGTATATCGTGATAACCATTGAAAACAATTTTTGCACAAAATGTCACATGACCTTGATGACCCTTGACCCAAATATACATATCTGTCCATAACTCAGTAACCACAAGGGCTACACCTTCATATTTGGGTATGATGGGAGACCTTATGGTACCATAGGTCATGCCTCATTAAATATGCACATATCTAATTTTGGGCAAGCCAACAGAGCTTGAGGTCTGATTTTCGGTATATAAGGATAACTATGGGATACAATTTTTTTGACAAAATGTCACGTGACCTCGATGACCTTTGACCTCAATTACACATTTCTTTCCATAACTCAGTAACCACAAGGCCTACACCCTTCATATTTGGTATGATGGGAGACCTTATGGTACCATAGGTCATGCCTCATTAAATATGCACATATCTAATTTTGGGCAAGCCAACAGAGCAAGAGGTCTGATTTTTGGTATATAGGGATAACTATGGGATACAATTTTTTTGACAAAATGTCACATGACCTCGATGACCTTTGACCTCAAATATACATATCTGTCCATAACTCAGTAACCAAGAGGGCTACACCATTCATATTTGGTATGATGGGAGACCTTATGGTACCATAGGTCATGCCTCATTAAATATGCACATATCTAATTTTGGGCAAGCCAACAGAGGTAGAGGTCTGATTTTTGGTATATGGGGATAACTATGGGATACAATTTTTTTGACAAAATGTCACATGACCTCGATGACCTTTGACCTCAAATATACATATCTGTCCATAACTCAGTAACCAAGAGGGCTACACCATTCATATTTGGTATGATGGGAGACCTTATGGTACCATAGGTCATGCCTCATTAAATATGCACATATCTAATTTTGGGCAAGCCAACAGAGCTAGAGGTCTGATTTTTGGTATATGGGGATAACTATGGGATACAATTTTTTTGACAAAATGTCACATGACCTCGATGACCTTTGACCTCAAATATACATATCTGTCCATAACTCAGTAACCACAAGGACTACACCCTTCATATTTGGTAAGATGGGATACCTTATGGTACCATAGGTCATGCCTCATTAAATATGCACATATCTAATTTTGGGCAAGCCAACAGAGCTAGAGGTCTGATTTTTGGTATATAGGGATAACTATGGGATACAATTTTTTTGACAAAATGTCACGTGACCTCGATGACCTTTGACCTCAAATATACATATCTGTCCATAACTCAGTAACCACAAGGAGTACACCCTTCATATTTGGTAAGATGGGATACCTTATGGTAATTACGGATAGTTTTCAATCGGATTCGAACCCACAACATACGGCATCAGTCGCCTAGCTGAGAGGCCTGAGAAAGAAACCGTCGGCTAAATCTCCACTCCCAAAAAAGAGTGGTTCAATAGCCGGCTAAGTTGTTACATTTTTCTGTCTGAGACCTTTCAACACGTTGTAGAGTTCGGTAAGATATGCTGTACCTCATTAAATATGCACATATCTAATTTAAGTAAGCCAATAGAGCTAAAGGTCTGATTTTTGGGGTATAGGAATAACTAAGGGATACAATTTTTTTGACAAAATGTCACGTGACCTCGATGACCCTTGACCTCAAATATACATATCTGTCCATAACTCAGTAACCACAAGGGCTACACCATTCATATTTGGTATGATGGGAGACCTTATGGTACCATAGGTCATGCCTCATTAAATATGCACATATCTAATTTTGGGCAAGCCAACAGAGCTAGAGGTCTGATTTTTGGTATATAGGGATAACTATGAGATACAATTTTTTTGACAAAATGTCACATGACCTCGATGACCTTTGACCTCAAATATACATATCTGTCCATAACTCAGTAACCACAAGGACTACACCCTTCATATTTGGTATGATGGGAGACCTTATGGTACCATAGGTCATGCCTCATTAAATATGCACATATCTAATTTTGGGCAAGCCAACAGAGCTAGAGGTCTGATTTTTGGTATATAGGGATAACTATGGGATACAATTTTTTTGACAAAATATCACATGACCTCGATGACCTTTGACCTCAAATATACATACCTGTCAATAACTCAGTAACCACAAGGACTACATCCTTCATATTTGGTGAGATGGGATACCTTATGGTAAGATATGCTGTACCTCATTAAATATGCACATATCTAATTTCGATGACCTTTTTTCCATAAATATACATATTTGTCCATAACTCAGTAACCAAGAGTCCTATACCCTTCATATTTGGTACGATCTTAGACCTTATGATGCCACATGCAGTACCTCATAATTGTGCACATTTCTAATTTTGAGCTAGCAATAAACCTAGTGTTCAGATTTTTTGTTGACAGATGTAACATAAGGAAAGAATGTTTAGTTGGAAAAAAGACATGTAACGGTAATGACCTTTGCCCTCTCTGATTACATTTGCCTTCTTTTTCCCACTTAAGATTGCTTTGGCCCCGGCATTGCTGCTTGCAGCTATATTTTCTTCTTCTTCTTCTTCTGCCGTTTTTTTGTCAGTCCTAATCTCTGAAACTGCTCAATCAAATTTTTTGAAACTTGGTACAATGTTTAAGGTCAATGAGAGGTAGTGCATGTTAGTCTTGAATATTTAATTAGTCATGTGACCTGGCTACAATTTTGAAATGAAAATGTTTTTTACTGTCCCATTTCCATAAAATTTGACCGATCCAAAATCTTTTCGCAAACTTTATAGGCCATACTATCTAGATGCTATATACTAAATTTCAAGGAAATTGACTTGGCAGTTTTTGAGAAGAATATTTTTAAAGTATTATTTTTCTGATTTTTCAATGACCTTTGACCTCCCCTATACCTCTGCAGCTAAGCTATACAAATGGCTTATTCTGGCCTATGTGAGTGTCCTGGGGGGCCGGGGGCTTGTCACTACTGAACAATGACCACCAGGGTATCAAACTGCAAATCAATGTTTGGAGGATGAACTTGACCTATGACCCTAGCATGTTTCTAAACCTCATTTATTATGCACATATCTAATTCTGGGCAAGCCAATAGAGTTTGAGGTCTGGTTTTTGGTATATAGGGACAACTATGGGATACAATTTTTTTGACAAAATGTCACGTGACCTTGATGACCTTTGACCTCAAATATACATATATGTCAATAACTCAGTAACCACAAGGGCTACACCCTTCATATTTGGTATGATGGGAGACCTTATGGTACCATATGTCAAACCTCATTTAATATGCACATATCTATTTTTGGCAAGCCAATAGAGTTAGAGATCTGATTTTTGGTATATAGGGATAACTATGGGATACAATTTTTTTGACAAAATGTCACGTGTCCTTGATGACCTTTTACCTAAAATATACATATATGTCCAAAACTCAGTAACAACAAGGGCTATACTCTTCATAATTGGTATGATGGGAGACCTTATGGTACTATAGGTCATGCCTCATTTAATATGCACATATCTAATTCTGGGCAAGCCAATAGAGTTAGAGGTCTGGTTTTTGGTATATAGGGATAACTATGGGATACAATTTTTTTGACAAAATGACACGTGACCTTGATGACCTTTGACCTCAAATATACAAGACCTTTCAACTTAAATATACATATCTGTCCATAACTCAGGAACCACAAGGGCTAGACGCTTCTTATTTGGTATAAAGGGAGACCTTATGGTGCAATATCTGGTACCTCATTAAATTAGAGCTAGATTTGTGATTTTTGGTATATAGGGATAACTATGGGATACAATTTTTTGACAAAATGTCACGTGACTCCAATGACCTTGGATAATCTCAGAAACTGCTCATTGAAATTTTTTGAAACTTGGTACAATGTTTAAGATCAATGAGAGGTAGTGCATGTTAGTCTTGAATTTTTAATTAGCCATGTGACCTGGCTACAATTTTGAAATGAAAATGTTTTTTACAGTCCCATTTCCATAAAATTTGACCGATCCAAAATCTTTCGCAAACTTTATAGGCCATACTATCTAGATGCTATATAATAAATTTCAAGGAAATTGACCTGGCCGTTTTTGAGAAGAAGAATTTTAAAGTATTACTTTTCTGATTTTTTAATGACCTTTGACCTCCCCTATACCTCTGCAGCTAAGCTATACCAATGGCTTATTCTGGCCTATGTGAATGTCCTGGGGGGCCAAGGGCTGTCACTACTGAACAATGACCAACAGGGGATCAAACTGCAAATCAATGTTTTGAGGATGAACTTGACCTATGACCTAGCATGTTTCTAAACCTCATTTATTATGCATATATCTAATTCTGGGCAAGCCAATAGAGCTGGAGGTCTAATTTTTGGTATATGGGGATAAGTAAGGGATACAATTTTTTCGACAAAATGCAACGTGACCTCGATGACCTTTGACCTCAAATATATATATATCTCCATAACTCAGGAACCATCAGTGCTATATCCTTCATATTGGTATGATGGAAGAGCATATGGTGCCATATCTGGTACCTCATTAAATATGCACATATCTAATTCTGGGCAAGCCAAGAGAGCTAGAGGTCTGATTTTTGGTATATGGGGATAAGTATGGGATACAATTTTTTCAACAAAATATCACGTGACCTCGATGACCTTTGACCTCAAATATACATACACGTCCATAACTCAGGAACCACAAGTGCTACATCCTTCATATTTGGTATGATGGGAGACCTTATGGTGCCATATCCGGTACCTCATTAAATATGCACATATCTAATTCTGGGCACGCCAATAGAGCTAGAGGTTTGATTTTTTTGTATATTTGGATAAGTATGGCATACAATTTTTTGACAAAATGTCACGTGACCTCGATAAGCTTTGACCGCAAATATACATTTATGTCCATAACTCAGTAACCACAAGTGCTACATCCTTCATATTTGGTAGGATGGGAGACCTTATGACGCCACATCATAAACCTCATTAAATATGCACATATCTAATTTTGGGCAAGCCAATAGAGCTAGAGGTCTGATTTTTGGTATATGGGGATAAGTATGTGATACAATGTTTTTAACAAAATGTCACGTGACCTCGATAACCTTTGCCCTCAAATATACATGTACGTACATAACTCAGGAATCATGAGTGCTACATCCTTCATATTTGGTATGATGCGAGACCTTATGGTGCCATATCCCGTACCTCATTAAATATGCACATATCTAATTCTGGTCAAGCCAATAGAGATAGAGGTATGATTTTTGGTATATGGGGATAAGTATGGGATACCTTTTTTTTTTTAAAATGTCAAATGACTTCAATGATCTTTGACCTCAAATATACATATATGTCCATAACTCAGGAACCACAAGTGCTACATCCTTCATATTTGGTATGATGGGAGACCATATGGTGCCATATGCGATACCTCATTAAATATGCACATATTTAATATTGGGCAAGCAAACACAGCTAGACGTCTGATTTTTGGTATATGGGGATAAGTATGGAATACTATTTTTTCAACAAAATGTCACGTGACCTCGATGACCTTTGACCTCTAGTATGCATATACGTCTATAACTCAGGAACAACAAGTGCTATACCCTTCATATTTGGTATGATGGGAGACCTTATGGTGCAATATGCATTACCTCATTAAATATGCACATATCTAATTTTGGGCAAGCCAACACACCTTGTGGTCTGATTTGTGGTGTGGGGATAAGTATGGGATACAATTTTTTCAACAAAATGTCACGTGACCTCGATGACCTTTGACCTCAAAAATACATATTTGTCCATAACTCAGTAACCAACAGTGCTATACCCTTCAACCTCAATATACGTATGTACCTAAACGTGAACAACAATTAGTACAAAAACCTTCATGTTTGGTATAATTGCAGATGTCAAAGTGACGCCTTATGTTTCTCATCAACTATGCGAGCTGCTCGGCCCTACAACGCTGCTTGCAGCTTTAATTCTTCTTCTTCTTCTTCTTCCGTCAATTCTTTGACGCCTAGGTCTGGAAAACAACTGCATTTAAGCTTCTCAAACTAGGCACCTTGATCAGGGCCAATGAGAAGGTGTGCACCTCACCCTTGAATTTTTAATAAGTCACGTGACCTGGCGGTCATATTGGATTTCATGAAAATCTGTAAATCACTACTACTCAAAAACCACAGGGCAAATCATCAATGTGTCGCAACCTACTTTTACAAAGGGACGACAAATAGGGTGCTGTATTTGTATTATAAAAGGAATTATAGAGAATACAAAGAGTAATGATTTCTGGTAATTTATTTGCCATAGATTTTAAGTAAGCTTTGGATAGCTTGGAATTGTCATATGCAGTTAAGTGTCTTAATGCCTTTAATTTTGGCACTTCCCTGATTAAGTGGAATCGTACATTTTACTCCAATCCTACTAGCTGTGTAACGAATCGTGGCCTTACTACAGGTAATTTTAGCCTAGAGCGAGGAGTCCTCCAAAGAGATCCTTTATCACCAGGTCTTACTTCCAATAAACCAAAATGTTGCGATTAAAGGTATTAAACTAAATGGCAAAATAGTCAAAAACTCAGCTTTTGCCGATGATCTCACCTGTTTCGTGGCCGATAACTTTCCGTTAAAAATATATTTTTCACTAACAGGTTGTTTCAATGCTATCTCGGGATTTGCGGTTAAACTGAAGCTATGCGATCGGGTTGGAGGCGACACAGATATGAGAAGCCGTTCAAACTAACTGGCTCAAACCAATCAAAATATTTGATATTTACTTTTCTTACAATTCAGATCTCGCGTATAATCAAAATATGTGTGGCCCCTCTCAAATCTGTCAAACATCTGCTCAATTTTTGGGGGTCTAGGGGTCTTACTTTAATGGTTAACTTAACATTGTTAAGGCTATATTTATTTCGAAGTTTTTGTTTTTTCAACTCTATTACTATTAAGTCTTGCGATATTAAAGCGATAAATTAAATAATATACCACCTTATATACCACTTTATTTGGAAAGCACCACATAGAGTTAATCGAAAGTTTTATATTGGTAACATTAGAGAGGGAAGTTTAGGCATGATTGATCTATTCGCACTGTAGAAAGCCATAAAAATCATGGTTCAGATATATATGAGAAGTACATCATTTGTGAATCAGTAGTAAACTTTTATCTAAGTTCAATAGGTAGGCAAGTGATTAGGGTTTCGAGACCACGGGTCCAAAACCCTCTATTAATCGTTCTGTTTATTAATATTATTATTATTATTATTATTATTATTATTATTATTATTATCATTATTATTATTATTATTATTATTATTATTATTATTATTATTATTATTATTATTATTACAAGTTTAGGGGCTATAAGTATTATATAGAAATCTAATAACAGTTCATTGAAGCTGTGGGAATTCTGAAAAAGAGGTGTTCGAATGCAGGCCCATCGTGGCAGTCGTGGGCACGCACAAAACAAGGCACAGCGACTGTGGAGAGTCTATGCCAGTGTATTTGCTGCAAATATACCTTCACGCATGCGCACTCGTTTGCAAGTGTAGTCTGCCAATATGAGCATGCGCAATTGACTTTACCTGCGCGTGAATGTGTAGTCTGTACACTACGTCTCGTGCTATAATCTTGTCGTTGAGCTTTGCATGTTGACAGAAACTGGAATTACTGCAGAGAATACTTTTCAGGACATCACAAGTGAGTCCCTAAGGTAACAAGTAGGACGTTTGGGAAATCCTTTCAGAAAGTTCACGCCGCCTGTGGCCATTTTGTGGAGTATAAGCTTATACGTACCTGGAGCGACAGTATACAGTTTCTACCACTGCATAAAAACCCTATAATACTTACTGTATTAACATGGATTATTGCCTGTACTTTAGCTGAAGAGTGCATATACAGATGAATACAGTCAAGAATCCATTTTTTGTACTCAGCAAGCCTGTATTCATGTGGATTCATGTGAATTCACGTGTATTATACTATAATACAGGCAACTCATTAATGTGAATTTATCTGAATTATTGGGTTTTTATGCAGTGTACCGTACATATTGCCAGATAATATGCAATGGAATTTTGCGTTTCACGTCGTTCAATCATTTAGAAGGAAATGTCGGCCTTCTCCAAACTGAAAAAATCAGGGTGACAGACTTTGGAATGCTAACTCTTGTATAACATGACGTAATTTAATGAGAAGACATTTGTATTCAAGCTCGGCAACATTTTTTGATTTGAGAACTCTCATCAAGGCGGATTCACTGAAACAGTGACTATTCAACAACTTTTTCCTATGTCCATGTAGCACTTGTGCACAAATAAGCGAGTCCACAGGCCTTTGGCGAATCAATAAATGCGTTTTTCACCAAGCTGAAAGGTTGAAAGATGCGTCCGTCACTTTGGGACGAGCTAGATAAATGCAGTCAAACCCAGCTGGGCATAGAAATTTGCCATAGTATGACTTTGTTCTGGAGACGACCGGCCGTGCGGTGGAACTTTGCAACAAAGCTTCCATATCTGAACTGACGTACTTGAATGACAGGCACAGGAAACGATGGCCAATAAAAACGCATTCTCGTTGCATTTTGATAATAAAATATCAATCACAATGACACAGAAATTATGCTCCTCCCAACAGAAGGGCCATGGTCTATTTTTAGCCCTGCTACTGTATGTCTCAGTGCTGAAAAGGCCATACATATTGTTGTCATGTTGTCATGGCGACTTTTAAAATTTGCATACAACTGTAGAGTGAAACGGGTTGTTTATAGGTCACAAAACTTTTGAGTCTCACTGTCGTCCATTACACCTGTTTCCTTGGGCATTAAAGATGTGCAAGTATACACATCAAAAGACTAGAAAATTCACTTCATGGGCAGAACCTTGTAAAATAGCCCTTCTTGTCTTGTTAACGAAAAAAGATATCCCTGATCTAAAATATGCATGGGCTACGAGCCAGTGTCACCGGGCTACCAACTTCAGAATATAATAATAATATAATAATAATATTTGGTTCTTATATAGCGCACATATCCACAAGTAGATGTGATCAAGGCGCTTTACAATTATTATTACCCCTGGTCACTGGACCTAATATGATACCACTCAACTCCCTGGGGAGCAGACAACAGCTCACATGTGCAGCCAATAAGCGCAGCAGAGCTAAACGCACACATAACAACCTCTGTCCTACCAGGTACCCATCACTCCTGGGTGGGGAGAAGCAATGAGGAATAAAGTGCCTTGCCCAAGGACACAACACCACAGCCATGCCGGGGCTCGAACTCACCATCCTTTGATCGTGAGTCCACTGCTCTAGCCACTGGCCCATGATGCCAATATGGTTGCCCAAGTGGACTACCAGGGAAAAAAGTTAATTTCGAGCCCTGGGCAATATTAAACATGAAACATTTAACTTGTAATATTTCCCCTTGTCTTGGCCTGCTGGGTTTAAAAAAATGTTTAAAGGTATACAGGCACCATGTTCAAATTTAGCCATTGCTACCATGGAAAGGGGAGTTCTAGCTAATCATCAGAATCATAGAAATTATGGGGTCACGTTAGGTCACACAAAAAAATAACGCACCACTACATGGCCTTAATTTTACTTTAGTTAATCAATCAGAAATAATTTGTCTTCATTATTCTTCCTGGAATTAGGCAAAGAAATCAAAATAAATTATTATAAAATGAACATTATTATACGTCATTAATTATAAATCAATAAATAAGTACCACTACCAGTGAATTATGTTTTAAATTAAAAAAAACAAAAAAAAACTTGTGCGCTACTGTTACTGCTTGTGATAAATATAATGGTACATTAGGTGATAAGGAGGATTGGGTTCGGATACTAGTAGAATTAATTTCAGCACATGAAATTAATTTGAAGGCATAAACTTAATTCGATAAATGCATAATAAGTTAGTAATATGCTATGTAACATTTATTTGGGATGACTGCATGAAACACAATTAAAATGCTTAAAAAATTATTCCTGGTCTATGTAAAATTAATTCTAACACACTAAAATTAACGGAAAACATAATTTTGACCAAAATTTGCCCCTATATACATTTTCTTTATAATCCTTTCTAGAATGAAGGCAAAGAAATTTATTATTATTTTATTAATTCTTTATTTCGGACAATGAGCATGTCCATATATATAAATGGTTACAGGATGGGAAAAAGAATGATACAAAAAAGGTTACATCAAGAAATATTCATTTATGGGTTAGACCATGAAGACATATTTTTGAACAAAGATTAGAAGACTGAATCTATCCATCGTTCCCTCAAGTCAGAAATGAAGTACACAACATCATACACCTTACGTATAATTAAGTTCTCACTCATAGAGACCCTTTTCATCAAACTATTGATTTGCTTTCTAAGCAAAGCATCAAAAGTGTCAAGTGTCATCCTATTATATACAAACATAGTACTAGCACTGCTGCGTCTGTCATATCGTAGAAGTATGCGACCAGCATTATTGTAAGCAACTTTCAATTGTTTCAGGGCGCTTTTATTATAGCTGACCCATAAGTTACCACCATACAATTGATAGCAATATGATTTAAATAGTTTACATTTAACACTCTGAGAACACATAGAAAATTTTCTCAAAAGCATGTTAGCAGAGATATAAAAAGATCTCCTCTGACGCTCGATATCAGAATTGTCACTGAAGGTATTTGTCAACAGATAGCCGAGGTGTTTTTTCTTTTCAACAAATCGCAGTTTAACTCCATTGAGATAAACAGCCGGAATATGTTCAATCATACATCGCTTGAGAATTATACACATACATACAGTTTTCTCTGTATTGAAAACAATATCATGAATATTGCCATAATTGCTACATATATTTAAAAGTATCTGAGTTCCTTTCACTGACGGGCTTATCAGACATATATCATCTGCATACATCAGATGGTTAACAAAAATACCACCGATGTTGCAACCAACCTTAGAATTAATCAATCTATGGCTAAGATGATCCATATACACATTGAAAATTTTGGGGACAATACACCACCTTGGTTCACACCGTTTTAACAGTAAAATGTGTTGAAATACAGGAGCCCCATCGAACAGAGATTTCCTGCGTTCTGTACCAGGTTAAAAGGTATCTCACATAGCAAATAGGAACATTACTGTTGATCAGCTTCTTGAATAATGACCAGTGATTCACACGATCGAAAGCTTTAGAAGCATCCATAAAAGTAACGATAACATTGCTACCATGACTTCTATAATAGCTAATGACCTCTTTCAGGACAAACATACACATATCAGTAGAATGACAAGTTTTAAAACCAAATTGGTAAGGTGAAGATCCAAGAAACAACTCAATCTTATTCAAAATGACTAATTCAAAAACTTTCGAGGTAAATCGGGCGATAATTGTTCTTATCGCTTACGTTTTTGTTCTTATCCTTAACAATGGGCACTAACAAAACTTCAGATAATCTAGGAGGACATACATTATGAATAAGCATTGAAGTGAGACACATGATCAAAAGTACAATCAACTTATTACTAGCATATAAAAATGCTCAGATGAGAGAGAATCTGGACCAGCAGATTTCCCTTGTAACTTGTCAATGGCGTTACAAACATCATTAGGTGATACAAAAATCATATGATCAAGGTTGCAATCGTCAACCTTATCTAACACGAATTATTTGTCTCTAACCGAGTGAACCACATTTAAGAGATCACTAAAATGGTTCCGCCACATTTCAGAGATATTGACATCACCACTGCAGCAATCTACAGTATTGGGTCTAGGCGGAGTCTTAGCATTAATTCTGTTGATGGACTGCCAAAATGCATTACAATTCCAAACAAACAAACTATTCGCAGCCGCATCAGCTTTGATTTGCTCCTCATTACGTCTGTTACTTCTTAAAGCGTATTTAAATCTCGCATGCGTACGACACATGAATTCAAAGAGGGGCCAATTCCTTGGTTTTCCACTTTCACGCCATAGTTTAAATGCATCCCGAGCAACAGAATGGATGTCTTTGAGGTAATCATTCCACCCTGTCACAGTATGATCAACATTATCACGAATACATCGTGAAATCTGAACACCTGCTGAATACAAGCTATCAATAATATCATCGTAAAACTGAGAAATGCACGAGCATGATTTGTGTTGTGGCAATGAACATCCTTACAACAAAGACTATCAGTTGGAATGTGAACCTCAGCAAGAAGCATGTCAGAGATAGTATGATATTCATTCCATTGATTACAGTTTATCTTAGACCAATTTACAGATTTCCCAGAGTACTGCTTATTGTTGTTATTAAGATTTTCACATGACGGCAATGTACCAGTATTGAGAACTATGCTGAGAGGAAAATGATCAGAAGATATCACATCATATAAAACAGACATCGAATTAATACACTGGTGAGTAGAGAATGACGAAATACAGTGGTCAAGCCATGAAGTGGTACCATGTACGTCACTGACATAAGTAAATGGACCATCTCTCAGAAAAAGTTTATCAGAGATAAGATAGTCACACTCATCAAAAAAACTTTGCAGAGTTGTACCAAATAGTGAATCCGTATCGGCATTCAAATCACCGATCATCATACAACTATAACAATCACTAGATTGAACCAATCGCTCTTTAAATTCGTCATGATTTTCACTATTACATGTCGGCATATACACATTAATAATAAGCGTTTTACAATTGGCAATATTAAGCTCAATGCCTAAAATTCTGTTATCATTAAAGGAACGGACTTTAACAGCATGACTTATCGATATGCGCCATAAAAACTCAAGGCCGCCATACGGTCTACCTATTAATAAACTTTCACTAGTATCAACAGCAGATTCAGCAAAGTAAATTACAATTATTATTTTACAAATGTTAAAAGTTGTTACTTAGAAATCCATAAAATAAATAAAAAAACAGTGGATTATGTTTTAACATAGACCCTCGCAAGGGTCTATGGTTTTAAATAAAAAAACTGTGGTTACCGAAATGGTTACTATGGCAACATAAAACAAAAATGAACACGGAGTTCATGCTGTTATAAATACACTTAGTAGAGCATTTGCGTAGTAACTGGGATTACTTTTAATGGACTTAGGAAAAAAAATTGAAATTTTAAAACGCAAATAAGTTACTATTGAAACACAGGGCAGTAAAAATGGATCATATTTTGTCTTTCATACCCGAAATAACCCTTTGGTATAATATTTCTGTTGATTACTGGATTTTTACACTGGATATTTGGTCTTTCTAACCCAAAATATCCCTTTGATATATAACACATTCTGTTGATTCCTGGATTTTAGAAGGAATCTTTGAAAAACTGGTTATTTTTACTCCTGAATGGTTGCCATGGAAACATCTCACATTAAAATGAGTGTGATTTTTTTGGTGTGCTAACCAGAAAAACCCTTATTATCAATTTTTACATCAATCAATACTTCTTTAATAGGAATTAGGGAAAAAGTAACATTTTCAATCCCAGAATAGTTACCATGGCAACTCAAAACATTAAAATAAGTCTGGTTTTTGTGTTCTCTGACCCAAACTCCCCCCGCTAGATAATTTTCATATCAATCAAAGTAACTTTTCATTGGATATTAGAAAAACTGAAATTTTCAACCCCTAAGTGCTGCGACCACCGAACAAATAGTTTCCATACAGTAGGGGTAACATTAAAAGTTCATTATATAAATCTAACTTAATTGCTTAAGTTAGGTCTCAGACCCCCCCTCCCCCACTCTAACTTAACTGACCTAAAATTGAAAAACATTTCAGACACGTGTCCTGTACTAATTCTTTCATAAACGTACCAATGTACCAATGTACAATGGATTCATTCTGATGTATAATTTAAAACTTATTCAGACTTACCTCGTAAGCGTCATATTGGCATTGCAGAATAAACATTTTTCTGCATTTCGCATATTTCGCCCTGGCAGTGTAGTCTAGCAGAGACCCTGCGATTCGCGTTCTTCTCTGTTGGAACACGCGCGCGCCCTTCAGAGACGCGACGCGAATCCCAGAGCATGCGCAATTGAGAGTGCGTGGCGTGACAGTAGAACGTCTCCGATCTCGCGCTCTCGTGTGGTTGGCTGAGCTTTAAAAATGATGGAATGTTGACAGAAACTGGAATTACTGCAGAGAATACTTTTCAGGATATCACATGTGAGTGTCTAAGGTACCAAGTAGGACGTTTAGGAAATCCTTTCGGAAAGTTCACGCCGCTTGTGGCCATTTTGTGAGCATAAGCTTATAAGCTTACGTAACTCAGCACTGCAGCGTATACAGTACTTCTACTGACAGTACTGTACATATTGCCGGAACATACGCGATAGAATTTTTCATTTCACGTCGTTCAATCATTCAGATGGAAATGCCGCCCTTCTCCAAACTTCGAAAAAAAACAGGGTGACAGACTTTTGAATGCTAACTCTGTATAACAATGACGTAATTTAATCAGAATATATTTGTATTCGAGCACGGCTGCACTACAGTTTTTGATTCGAGAACTCTCACCATGGACCATGGTTGTATTCAACAATCGAGAGGGCTAGGGTGAGTCAAATTTTTCCTATGTCCATGTAGCACTTGTGCAAAAATATGCGAATCCACAGGCCTTTGGCGAATCAATAAATGCGTTGTTCACCAAGCTTAAAGGTTGAAAGGTACGTCCGTCACTTTGGGACGAGCTAGATAAATGCAGTCAAAACCAGCTGGGCAGGGAAATTTGCCATAATATGACTTTGTTCAGGAAATTATGAAGACAACCGGCCGTGCGGTGGAACTTTGCAACAAAGTTTCAATATCTGAACTGGCATAATTGAATGACAGACACAGGATAGGAAACGATGGTCAATAATAACGCATTCTCGTTGCATTGTGATATTAACGTATCAATCACAATGACACAGAAATTATGGCTCCTCCCGACAGAAGGGCCATGGCCTATTTTTAGCCCTGCTACACTATTTCTTAGTGCTGAAAAGGCCATGTTGTTGTCAGGTTGTCATGGCGACTTGTAAAATTTGCATACAACTCTGAAGGTTAAACGGGTTGTTAATAGGTCACAAAACTTTGACTCCACTCTCGTCCATATACCTGTTTCCTTGGGTATTTAAGGTGAAGAAGTATACACATCAAAAGACTAGAAAATTCACTTCATGGGCAGAATCTTGTAAAATAACCTTTTTCTTGTCTGGTTAACGAAAAAATACCCTGATCTAAAATATGCATGGGCTACAGGCCACTGTCACTGGGCTACCAACTTCAGTAAATGGTAGCCCAAGTGGACTACCAGGGAAAAAAAGTTAAATTTCGAGCCCTGGGCAGTAATAAACATGAAACATTTAACTTGTAATATTTCCCCCTTGTCTTTGCCTGCTGGGTTTAAAAAAATGTATAACGGTATACAGGCACCATGTTCAAATTTAGCCGTTGCTACCATCGAAAGGGGAGATCTATCTAATCATAAAGTTTATGGCCAGGCCAGGTCACACAAAAAATAATGCATCACTAAATGGTTTTAATTTTACTTTAGTTACACAATCAGAAATAATTTGTCTTCATTATTCTTCCTGGAATGAGGCAAAGAAATCAAAATAAATGATTATAAAATGAATATTAATACGTTGTAATTATAATATATAAAATAAATAAGCACCAGTGAATTATGTTTTAAATAAAAAAACTGTGCGGTACTGTTACTGCCTGTGATAAATAATGGTACATTGGGTGATAAGGGGAATTGGGTTCATAAAATTAATTTGAGATACTAGTAAAATTAATTTTAGCACATAAAATTAATTTAAAGGCATAAACGTAATTCGATACATAATGAGTTAGTACTGTACTATATAACACTTATTTGGGATGACTCTATAAAGCAAAATTAAAAATACTTCAAAAATTATTTCTGGTCTATATATAATTAATTCTAACACACTAAAATTAAACGGAAAACATAATTTTGACCAGAATGGCCCAAATATACATTACGTTTACTATTCATCCTAGAATGAAGGCAAAGAAATTACAATTATTATTATTATTATTATTATCATTATTATTATAGAACAAAATTTCTAACTTGTTACTTAGAAATCCATAAAATAAATAAAAAACAGTGAATTATGTTTAGGATAGACCCTCTCGAGCGTCTATGGTTTTAAATAAAAAAACTGTGGTTACCAAAATAGTTACCAAGGGCACATAAACAAAAATGAACGTGGAGTTGATGCTGTGGTAAATACACTTAGGAGAGCATTTGCATAGTAACTGGGATTACTTTTAATGGAATTTGGAAAAAAAATGAAATTTTAAAACGCAAATAGGTTACTATGGAAACACAGGGCAGTAAAAATTGATATCATATTTTGTCTTTCTATCCCAAAATAACCCTTTGGTATAATATTTCTGTTGATTACTGGATTTTTACACTGGATATTTGGTCTTTCTAAACTAAAATATCCCTTGATATTACACATTCTGTTGATTACTGGATTTTCGGTGAATTCTTTAAAAAACTGTTTTTTACTCCTGAATGGTTGCCATGGAAACATCTCACATTAAAAAGAGTGTGATATGTTTTGGTGTGCTAACCAGAAAACCCTTATGATCAAATTTTTATATCAATCAATCGTTCTTTAATAGGAATTAGGGAAAAAAGTGACATTTTCAATCCCAAAATAGTTACCATGGCAACTCGAAATATTAAAATAAGTCGGTTTTTTGTGTTCTCTGACCCGAACTCCCCCACTAAATAATTTTCATATCAATCAAAGTAGGTTTTCATGGGATATTAGAAAAACTGAAATTTTCAACCCCTAAAATGGTTATCATGGCAACGTGGGGCAGTGAAATCGATATCATATTTGGTCTTTTCGACCCAAAATACCCTTATGGTGAAATTTTCATGGAAATTGAACCTATTATTATTCGCGTTATTATTTCTATATATTAATTATTATTATTACTATTTTAGTTTCATCAATATTGTGCACCGTCTTCTTTATGCGGTTTCGCAGTTGTTAAATGATTCCCATATTGTCCTGGTCGACTGCATGGCTCATCTGACAGATTTGCCTCATATCGTACACATCATTCACTCCACACCAGACATCAAATCAGTACACACAGAGTATCCCACAGCACATCGCAGACAGCGGGCGAAATTCACGCTAACCCAATGGCCGAAGACCAGCTATTTTCATGCCAGACCTTAACTCTTGAAAGATATCTGCTGTTCTTAAAGACGCGGGCCAGTAACTGTCACTTTATCGAAAGAAATTTACCCAAATGTTCTGGTACGCTAAATACCTGACAAAATTATTCAAAGAAACGAAATTTATTTATTCTTTCAAGAGATTTGCAAAACGTGAAATTTGCAAAAAAAACTCAACAGACTGATCGGTACTGAATCTAAGCGAAAAAGCTTACCTCATGTTTTCTCGCGAGAGTAGTGGCGCTATCAATATGCTCTCCATTTGTTAAGCATGTGTGCGGTTCGAGATCTCGTCGTGTTTTTTTTTTCAATTTTTCGTTAAATTTAAAGCGCTCTAAAATTGAATTGCAAAAGATATTATTTTACTACAGATTACTGTAGACGAACTTGGTGTAACTAAGACCTCCACAAACTCCACTTACAGACAATCAATGTTCAACGAATCTGAAATTTTGGCAAACCATAAGTCATTCATGGATAATTTTAATATTACAACAAAGGGTGACCATAATAAGTTGCCTAGCTTATACTGGATACCAAAGCTCTTAAATATCCTTAACACAACGCAACAACAAACACGGAAGGTTGGGGGTCAAAGGTCAACTTTATTTATAGTTGACATAAATAGCCAACTTGCGCCAAACCCCCAACCAAAGTAAATCAATATATATATTTTGCTTTTTTTTTTTTCTTTTTTTTTTCACTCCCGGCTGCTCACTTGCTAGCACAGCCTATTTACAAAGATATCAGTTCACTAACGCGCATCATAATCTATTGCCTAATTGCTAGGGCAATAGCTCTAACAATTGCACTTCGTATCAGCACTAATTACAATGTAACGCTCAAAAGCATTTGACTTCCAATCCCCTTGATGTTTAATGAGCAATGGAGGAATACCCAGACTAAATGCAAAAGTAGCACCTCCCCTCCTAAAAGAGTGTCCAGAGTAATCGGAGGGGTCATACCCAGCACCACGGAGCACAAGTTTCAATGTCTTTACAAACTGTGAGTGAGTTAAGGAGGCCAGCACTTTATATGACTTTCCTGTTGTGACATAAGAGAACAGTGGATCTGTGGGAGATTTTGTTGGAGACAACTCAACCATGTGCCTGAGTGCTGCAACTGGGCATAGGGGGGAACCACTGATCTCAGGGATAGGAATTTCCAGTATCCTCTGTCCAAACTGGATGGTTTTTGTTTGCTTAATGGATATCACAGCTCCAGTATCAGTAAAGGCAATATCTTTCCTGCAAAGAGATCTCAACGGATCATGTTTAGCATGAGACACTGGCAAAAGTGTAGACTTCCTAGCAAAGGAAAAGAATGCAATTAAACATGTACACCAAAAGGTTGCATTAAATGGGATTGACAAGTCGAGACTACTGTACATACTTGCAAGTATCGCAGGAGAGATGGGGAGTTTTTGCTTTGGTGGGCTCCCATGTAACCGGTTAATTCCCTGTTTTACTATTGCTAGCAACCAATTGTTTTCTAACGGATTGGGAGCACCAACCTCAGCATGCATCAGTCTTATAATGTTCAAATACCCAGGAATGCTTGCTGGCTTTAATGTTCTTGCAAGAAAACCAGCATAACGAGCTACTGTCAGATGTGAGCATGGTACCGGAAGGATACCGAAGTACATACAAAATCTCAGGAAGGCTTTCCTTTGGGAGGAATATGTCCTTTTGGTAGTTTCTGCATATGCTGCTGCTTTGTACTTGTCCAGATCCTGATCCAGTTGTCGTACTTGCCAGTAGACAGAGCCTGTAGTAAATAAGAATATGATTCATCAGACATGTGTTCTCTCCAATCTTTCAATGGGTAAGTTTCCGACCGGAGCAGGCTCATGGCTGAAAAATAATGTTTACGATCATGCATCCGTGAAAGAGAGTCTGCATTGTTTGCCTTGGATGGCACATAACGTGCTGTAATGTAGAAGTTGGATGTGGCCGAAAGCCAAAACAGTTCGCGCAGCCACCCCATGCTTTGCTCATGGCGAGATGTGCCTGCATTTATCATATACAGGGAGGCCATATTGTCAGTGTATACGACTATATGTCTATTATGCCATCGTTCATGCCAACGCCTGCATGCCAATAAAACTGTATAGAGTTTTTGTTGTTGATATGTCCGCCAGCCACGTCAGGGTGGTCTACCTGCCACTGCGTGTAGAACCAGTCTTGCGCAAAATAGCCTGCACCCGCTATAGCACTCGCATCGGTGACAAAGTCCTGCTGGGGCAACGGTTGGTCTTCAATGAAGAAAGCCGTGCCATTAAACTTGCTACACAGGTTTGCCCACCATTGTATGTCCGCCTTTGCTTGTTTATTGATTCGCACATGGTGTGTCTGCCGCGACACTGAATTCATTAACGTGATCAAACGACGCAAAAAATGTACGTCCGCCGCGAATGACCCTGGCTGCCCAGTTAAGTTTTCCAACAAGTCGCTGCAGATTCCGCTTTGTCGTTCGCTTGTAATGTGTCCAAGACGCCAGCATATTCTGCAATTCCATAAGCTTATTTGCATCCAGTGACAGTGTTCTTTGAGCTGTGTTCATTTGAATCCCTAAGAAGGTAAGGCATTGAGTTGGTTCTACTACCTTATCCCAATTAATGGTAAAACCCAGTTGCCGTAGTAATTGGAGCAATGCCCTGAATGCTTGCTCGCATGCTAGTTTTGTGTCTCCTATGATGAGAAAATCATCCAGGTATACAATAATTGCACGATATCCCCGCCGACGGATCATCCTTGTAACACTCTGTGTAAGGCGATTAAAATCTCTGGGCTCTTAGCAGCCCCAAAGGGTAGCCTAGTATCGACCATGTAGGTCCAGTCATCATCCCCGGTAAACTTGTATTAAGACCTGTAGCGCTTTGAGACTCTTTGCTTATAGGAACAGCACGATATGCTGATTTCAGGTCTACTTTGCAAGGTAGCAGCCTGGCTTACACAGACGTACTGCATTGTCAATGGATTCATAAGTAAATGGTTCTGTGGTAGCATATGAGTTCAAACCATCTCCAACAGGTTGACTGCAGTCATGGATAAGTCTTACTCTGCTTTTGTTTGTTTTGGGATAGCACCCAGACTGCTAATAATCGTTGGCTTTGTACCTGTCACTTTATAATTGCCACAGGCTATCTCTTCCAGGAATTGCTTCTCAGCAGCTATCTTATGTGAAGTCAGAGACGAGTAGTTATTTCTCTCAGCAGGCCGAAGGTGGTGTTAGGTTCAATGATATGGAAACCGTTTGAAATTCCGTCTAAAATAAATGAGCGGTCAAAGTCATCTTCTAATTCGCGTTCCCACACGTGCAAACGGTCTGTCAGCGGGCTAGTGATTGGATCCTATCGTGAGGCGCCTTCAGTGGCACTAGTCTCTCGATCTGCTTGTTTATGGCGAAATTGTGGGTGACCCCTTCCACAGCCCTTTTCTATGCAGATATGAGCAAACTTGCATTGGTTGCGACTACAGCCAGTCGGGTTTTGGAAAATCGTAGCATATTTCTTTGCCCGCTTTGTCATAGCTGCGCTGCTTCTGTTGAGGTTTCGATAGTTGCGTGTAGGTCGGCGCTCAAGATGGTATAGAGACAAGTGGAGGTCGACGGTTCCCCACTTGCTGCCTGATGCCGCCTGTTTTTTGCGATATTCGTGATCGTAACACATTACCGAAAGAACTGTAAATTTCTGAGCATAGTCCCCGATGTTTATGGTATGATCGAGATAGTCGACGATATCGGATGTTGACAGCTTTCCCGCCATTATTTGCTTACGCAAAATACGCGCGTTCGCCGATATCCATTGAGAGAGTGAAATCTGTTCTGGTTTTGGCCTGGTTTTTGAAGTACGAACAACTAGTTTAGTGGAACCATCGCTCACTAGTTCAGCTTCGTCCGTATCGTCAATCGTTCCCTTCTTTGCTGTGACAAAATCGGGGATGAGTAGGGGTTTGTTGCTCTGCTCACCTTTGGCGCCATCCGGTTCCTGTGGCTGTTGCATTGCCGCCGTTGTTGGATCAGAGAGGACTGTTTTCAAGGCATCGTTTCCTAGGACTTCTAACAGCCGATTCAGTTCCGAATCCCCAGCCAGGCTCTTTGTTGTGACTGGTGCCTGAGGGGCCGTACCCTTCCCGTCAGCATCATGGACTGGAGATTTACCGGCTGCTTCACACGTGATTTTCTTCCATGCTTGACGTAGCAAACAGCATTGTCCGAGCGGCAGGTTTAGTGAGTTGATGTCGGTCACGTCCATCGCTTTTAAGACTTCCAATGAAGTAATCTGCTCAGTACCCAGTTTATCTAGGGTACTTTCAACGAGACCCTGCTCTTCGCACCAGTTTTTAAAGTCCGTTCCAGTCTCCATTATCGTAATGTAAAGAAAATTTTTGCTTGAACAATGTTGTGCACTACAGTGCAATGCTGAGTATAAGTGAACACGAGGCAGCAACAATAGCCTCGTCCCAGGACTGCCAACAAACCTAGGGCATCCTCTACCAAGGCTATTTAAACTACAGTAAAAAGGGGTTGTTACTGTGCACCACAAAACACCTTACAAAGCCAGGTGTATCGCAGGATCTTCAAAATGTTCAACAACAGAGTAATCGAAGATACCGACTTCTGTTCTCTGTACTGTTAAACGGGGACTTTAAGCATACTGTGATGTTGTCTTTTCTCAGAGTGGTATAAATCAAATGTGGATATTAAAAAATTCGAAGGAACTCTTGGAAAATTTGAAATCAAGATCTGTTTCAAAAATATCCTCTATTAAAACTTTCAAATTTTTCCACATTGTATACCACAATACCACATGATAAATTGAAAGAAGGCTTGAAAAATATCATCAACCAAGCATTTTTCTACAAAAACGGTTCACGCCGTTACAAATATGTGGTATTAGGGTATAATTCTACATATTTTGTTAAAAATATTACTAACGCTAAAGTGTTTTATACCGAGAAAGACATTATCAGTATGCTTGATTTCTTCATTGACAACATATTTGTTGAATTTGGAGGACACATTTTCCAACAGTGTATAGGAATTCCCATGGGCACTAACTGTGCCCCCTTACTTGCCGACTTATTTCTGTTCTCATACGAGGCAGAATTTATCCAGAACCTTATCAAGCAGAAAAAGGTCTCTGTAGCTCGTACTTTCAACCTTACATTTAGATACATAGACGATTATTTCATTGAATAACTCTGATTCAGTAAATATCTCGCTATGATTTATCCTCCAGAATTGGAGATTAAAGAAACTACAGAAACAGCCTCTTCTGCTTCATATCTGGACATTTTACTTGAATTTGACTCTAATGGTCACCTTTCTACTATGCTATATGACAAGAGAGATGATTTCAACTTTAGTATAATCAATTTTCCACACCTCATCAGTAATATTCCACTCTCATCTGCTTATGGGGTATACATTTCCCAGCTTACTAGATATGCAAGAGCATGCAGTTCATATGGTGATTTTGTAGAGAGACGGTCATCTCTCTTACAAACTGTTAAATCAAGGTTACACCAGAGCAAGACTTGTCTCTACATTCAAACGCTTTTTTGCAGGTATCGCAAGCTGGTAGATAAATACAATATCTCTCTTCAACAAATGATCACTGATGGCATCGGTGACATGGGGCCTTAGTTAGTGACCACTACCTATCTGACTTACAGATTGATATATGGCGGGTGCCATATGTTGGGCAGGATGCGCTTACTATTTTCGAAACAGCTGACATCACTTCTTGGTCTTTTGGCCAGAGGTCCATATATCTTTCTTTCATGAATTTGACTTGTTTGTGTACCGTTATTTACTGTCTGTTCTGTGCTGTTTTGTGTCTATGTTTACAACTATTGTCTTACGGATTTTGACCTAGTGTTATTGGATTATGGATTGGTATGATTGCGATTATTTTTCTAAGAGAAAATATTTGATGAGTTATGACCTTCTATTCGGAAAATTATAGTGATAACTTATTTTTGACCAAAATTATTTTAACTCCGTTGTAACCGAATACTGAGAAAACACTATTGCCACGCATTCTTTATGACTGTATACTATTTTTCTGTTGCTATATATCTGAAATACAGAGATGTTCCGCTACTTCTCTATCATCTCTGAGTAAAATCTATTTTGGTCTCAGGCAGTTCATTTTGTTTATTCAGCATCACTATCAATGTCTGAGGAACAGTCATTCTCTTCGTCTCTTAGTTTGCTTTCACCATCTATAGATTTATTTGTACAGGAAACACATTAACACAACTCAGTGCACAGCAATTCCACTTCTTTACACGAACATCTTGATGAGCATCCCGACTTCTTGCATTTACAGCTTACAAAATTGATGACTGAATCTGGTGCAGGAAGAAGTTTCATCCACTGGATTACTAACTCTGAGTCTTGCACTGTCCATCCATGTCCATGTTGGCTTGGTGCACCAATTTGTGCTTGCAAACATCGCCTGTAGATTGCTGTTTGTTAGTTTGCACGCTGTGTATGCAATTTCAGACTATCTTTGTTTGGAGGGAGGGCACCATCACTTTGTAGGCCAAGACGAAAGCAGTTGTATCTTGCTTCATTCACATTACTACACCCACTTTGCCCATAAATATCACAGACAAAGGACTGTATTTGTGTGTTATCAGTGTATCTGGCAATGTCTAAGATATTCCTGGTCATGGAATGTACCAGTGTGGGTATCACTTCCAAGCAGCATGGTCATGAGATCGTTGTACAGCAAATTAACCTTTACAAAATTTTTCATATACATTCGGGTGTGTTTGAGGCAAAGCTGACATTTCTTGTAGATACACTGGAAAGTAGCGAGAATATTAGCTCGACCATAGACAAAGTACCATGGTAACATTTGTCGTACAGCAGCTAGATGTAAATGCCAGTTCCCCTCGCGTGTTGCTCGAATGAAGAGGAGTAGAAGCTGAACCATATCCAAATAAGAGCTCCAGAAAGCATAATTGATGTTGTTATTACCGCGGCTCTGCACATAGTCATTGTACTTCTGTTGCAACTGTTTCATTTCTTCTGTATTAACTTTGGTATTAAATGTTACTGGATAGCTGTCACGAAGATTTAGCAGGCTCTCTATTACTGGTAAGTGATCTTCTTCAGTCAAGCTGTCAAGGAATTCATTAAAGCGGAGATGGTGCATAGCCTCAGCAACCAGCTTATGGCAGCGAACACTTCGGTTGTAATGATGTCCGCTCATTACACCATTGACAGAACCTTGGGCTAAAATACCAGCCTCTATCATGATATCCCCCAAGCCATCACCTCTGAAGCACTTTCCAATTGCAGATAAACATGACACTGCTGTGTTAAATCTCAAAGACATAGTATTAGGCGTTGTGTTTACTCTTCATTCTGCCATCGGATTTCCTGTGCCTTTGAATAAATTTCCAGGTCCATATCAACTATGATACTTGACAGTCGGAGTTTATTGACGATGTTAACACTTGTACTCAGTACTGTATTTACTGTGGACTTTTCTGCTGGACTGGCATCTATCACCGGTAAGTAACCAATTTTACTGAAAGGCAGGATGGCATTACCTGACAGTTGCCGATTAAATCCAGTCCACAATGTCACCTCGACCTAAGGGTAAAAAAAATACAGAAAGAGAAAATGAACTGACTTGCTATAGTCGAAACAAGAAGTAAATACACCCACAGTTACATCAAAGAATTGAAGACAGAGGTAACTTGATCAGTCACTACTACCCTGCACGGTCTTGCATATCCAATATGCCAAGTCTTTCCTAAGTGGGATATCTACTTCTCTTTCCTTGTTTGTTACATGGTGTCTTCATCTGAACCTACACATAACATTAAAAAATAATGAAAATCATAATTGGAAGGCATACATAGTCTACCAATTCTATGATATTTTCACTGATAGTTCAATAGGTCAATACATTCGTTTCTCTTATGACTACTATAAGTACATTCATAGGCCCAAGTGACAATGGTGACTGAGTTGCATTAAAACATTCAAACCTAGAATAAGATATATAGGGGAGGGTTATTAAATAAATTGGATATCTTTAAATTGGAGGATTAACATGAAGAATGAAAATTGACTGGTTTGACAAACATAACATGCAACAAGAAATTACGTTTTCAGATGATGAGGAAGTGCAAGAAAGGGTTTGTGTGGTGTATGTACTAAATTTACAGAAAATCATGAATGAGTTGTACAGTAGTACTTAAAACAATAATATGCAACGATGACTTCATATTAGGATGGTGACTGCGATAATTATTGTATGTTACGATGTACAACCTGACGGTGTGGGGTCATGGCGAAGTCGACCATGGTACTCAATAATGTTGCTTGGTGGAGTACTTAGTGTCCTTTGCTTTGATATTGTAATGGGAACTGCAGTTGAAAGGTTGTCAGCAGTACAAGATTCATCTCTGGTGTCCCTTTGAATTATGATTCCATTGGTGTTGTGAGATGTACCTTTTCCTGGGGAGTAGCAAAGTAGTGCAAAGAAAAGTAAGGGAGAGATTGAAGGTAAATTTAATATTATTTGCATGGTTAAAAACTAAAATAATATGGCAAGATATAAATTATCATAATACTGTTTACAAGTGACAAAATTGAAATATAAAATGCTTGAAAATGTAACTCTGCTGTGAAGAACTAAAGTATGAGTTAATTTACCACTTAGAGTCTCTTCACCAAAATCATTATTATCCCAAACTAAAGTGGTAAACGCTTCTTTACAAAAACCTGGTGGCAGGGCCATCACTGCAAAGTTGTTGAAGACCCAGTGCTGTATCATGCTCTAAAACTGATGAATGTGAAACACAGTGCCCCAAACCATTCAGCAATCCTATCAAAGATGAAGACCCTGTCAAGTGGCGCACTGCCATACCATGGGACCGGTGTTTTGCGGTGACTTTTTGGCTTAGAGATGACAATAATATAAGTCCTGACAGATTGATAACAGTTTGAGTTCTACATCTTCTGGAATATCAACACGTTCACTTGTAAGAAAGTCCTGTGATGTGTCAATAGACCAGGCTAGGAAATTGAACAGTTTTATGGGTACAAAACTTCTACTTTGTTGGATTGACAGGTCTTCTGCCCTTGGAGGCCAGTTATTAACGCCTTCAGAATACTGTGAATAGTCATTGCAGTGAGAATCATCTTAAGCCTGTCATTCTGGCTGTTATCATAACTTGATGTCATTGACTGTCATTCCATTTCATTTTCACTCCCTTCACTCTCAGAATCTGTATTGGTAATATTCAAGATATGACTATCTGAATCATTGTCTTCTCTGCTAGCCATGAGAATTTCGCATTGCCGATACTCAGGTCGAATAAACACAAGTTTGTCACCAGACCTTGTTTGCAGTCGTTTTTAGTAATGAGCTTTCATATGTGGATGCATCAATGCCTTCATGGTCATTGGTCATTTTAATAAAGATATTTTTCATCAAAGCCATTGCAATGCACTCCCGTCCCTCTATGACTCTCTTCTGTACAACTTCATCACAAAATTTCTTGAAGGATAGAGCATACATGATACCGCTGTCTTCCTCTGCTTTTTTCTGATACGTGTAAGTTACGCATCTGGTTCAATTTAATTAACATGATCTGTGATACTTCACTTCAATACTGACCAAGTCTTGACCTCTAAGTTCAAGTAAAACTTTCTCGTCTTTCCGAATTTCGGCAGCTTTAATCAATGTTCGTTCGTCGGGCAGTAAGTCTTTCTTATGACCTCTTCTTTGTAATAGGATCAAGTCGTTGTTTCTGACATCTGCATATTATCCATACATGTATCAGTGGTAGTACATATGCACTTTTGCGTTTTGCGGCAAGAGTGGAAGTAGAGGCAGGGTCAGGCCGTAGGTATCGTTTTTTAGGAGACATGTGTTGTTTGTCGTCATTATCAAAGTCTGACAGCTCATTTGATGGTCTTGTTAACATTGCTTTCCGCAGATTAGCTTTCTGTTTGTGCTTCTGTGCTTGAGTAAGGCGGCATTTATCCGTGAAACGTTGAAAACATACAAGATGGAAACCGGCCGAGGCTTGATCTTGACATTCACCGAGTAATTGTTGAGCGACCTCCTTCTCTGCGCCATCGGATTTTATCCATACTTCGCTACACTCAAGCAATTTTGCCCTTTATTTTTCTGTAAAGGAGCAAATTGGCTCCTTTTTGTCTCAACGACATTGCCATCACACTGTGTAGCAGCATTTAAATTATTAAGTAACGTAACATCTGATTGGCGAACTTGATTGCCCTCCTCCAGTTGCCGCCAATGAAAATGTTTGTTATATTACATTACGTTATAATAACCTTTACCATTGTCTGCATCTACCTTTTTTAATTGTCACCTGAAATCCTCGCCAAGATTATTCAAGATTCGACATTAGAACATGGATATTTCTGTGTATTGTATGCAAGGAATCTTCATTTGTACTGATAAAAAATTATCCTCAGGACTAATTGGGATTTTTAACACGATAGACAAGGTCGGCCTACGGACTATAAAGTCATCTGTCGTAATGACTCTATTTGTGTGTGATCCGGTGTTGGTTGTGCCAAAACTTATACCCATCCCTGATCAGAGTTCTAGACGCTTAGCTTTTTCGTGTTGGCACATATTTCAAGCCCACGCTAGTGTTCGTTTTCTCAATGTTAGAAATAGTTGTTGTTAAAGGCTGTTTTAAGAAATAAAAATGTTTATATGTGTATGAGGCGTTAGCTGATGACTTCGGACTATCAAGTACGGTTTCCCTGGATTAGTGGGAGGAAAAGTTCTAAATGGCCCTCGTTAATTGGGATTAGCTGATGAACAAAAGCGGGCTCCGGATCCAAGACGCTCTTTTGTACTCTTTGTATAAACACCAACTGCTGCTTCAGTCTACCGAACGACCGTAAAATTGTAAAATTGTAAAATTCTTATTCCATTATTCTCTGTGACATCAAATTCTCGAGTTCAACGTTTATGCTGTATAAGAATTAACAAAAATCGTAAACACAACAAAAAAGAAATACAACATTAAAAAAACCAAAAACAAAATGATAAAGCACCGTAACAGACAAAATGAGCGTGGAAATAAATCAGCCATTTTCCAAAGAAAAGCCGACAACAACATGAAATTCATCAAGAACCTTCTATCACTCAAACTAACAAAAACCGAAATAATAGCACTAGGCAAAGGCCTAAAATTCATTCCGACACCAACCAAACCAAGCAGAATAAAACTGCTTCAGGATTTCAACAAATATGGTCGCAAAGTGAGACTGCGCTACATCATGAGACAAAGACAATCGCAACAACACCCATTCAAGGAAAAATCAAGCTTGAATCCCCGAACAACAAAAAACACAGAATTTGAAAGCTATCTGAAGCTGCTGAACACGCACTTCTAGAGATATCCTTTCAAACAAGGAAACAAGAAATGTCGCGTGCCCAAAGAATTGCGATAAACCAGCTTGCAAACAATAGACAAATTACCACAAAAACCCTTCGACAAGGGTCGGGGTAACGTCATTGTCAACACAAAAGATTACGTACACGAATTCGAAAAGCAATTACGCAACACTCAGTATTATAGTCAACTAGACAGTGACGACACAGAACAAACAATAAACTAAGTACACGAACTGTTAAACAAAATGTACGACAAGAAACACATCGACCATGATACTTATAAGTATCTTGATAAAAAAAAACCCATAAAAATCCGTACCCCGCAGTGGTACTTATTGCCTAAAAGTTCACAAACCGCCGCAAAAAAAGACACACTAGTCTAAACAAAATTTACAAAAGTACAGAAACATAGAACAAACGAACCGAACCACCAAACGGACTCACAACGAGACCCAAACATTTATATTCTTGCCTCGCTACTCGAAGAGCAAGACCACTAAAATGCATTAAAATAAATTTTCACAAACACAAACTAAGGAAAGAATCTACACTGCGACTGATGAGAAACCACACTCGAGTTGCGAAACGCAAGCGTCAAAGGGCCACTCTATCAACAGTGTAACACCATAGGCCCGGCTGCGTCTCGCCATAAGCTTTCCCCACACAAACAAAACATTACCGTACACACTAATTCAAACTTCCCTACAAATATTCGAAGCGAAACAAACATTTCATTAACACAAACAATCGGGTAAGACTGTAGGAACACATTTTCGAAACGAATCAAACACAAACTCGACACAAAAATCATTTTGGATTGTTAGGTGGGGAGCCTCTTTCACATTTTTACATACGAAAGATTTGGATTTTTTGTTTCACTCAAGGATTGACACTGATACATGACTTCTTTTGTCACCAAAGTAAACAATCACTGCCTTGAGTGACAGCCTACGCTCTGCATATATGCATAGAAAATGAACGCGTCATAGCTAATCAATGCATAAATGCATGTCAATTAATCGGGTTCCCCGTGATTTTCACGGGTTGAAGCGATTTGAAACCGGACACTTCCTGGCGGCAGTACTTGGCATGTTGTAGTTTGATGTATAGCTCTGAAATTAAGGCACCAATTCAGTGAAACGTGCGACTGAAATTGAGCTGATAAATATGTAACTGTACTAAGAAGCATAAGGGGGAGAAATTTTGTTATTAATCATATAACTCCTTAATAAATGCATCAAATTTGATGAAATCTGCTGCAGATACTGGTCCGACAGATATCTGACTGTATGCGAAATCATTTAATATAGTGTGACGTTAATTAAGGCTTCATTTACATATTTAATGAACGTTTTAATTAGGTATATAATTCTAAAATTACAGCACAAAATTTGATGAAATCTTTTACAGATATTGAGCTGATAAATGTTTAATTGTGCTATGAAACATTGAGCAGTGTCAAGTTAATTAAGGGTTCATTTGCATATTTCATGAACTTTGTTATTATTGATATATGTTATAGGTGATATTACTCTGGAAGTACTGTGCAAAAGTTGATAAATTCTGCTACATATAAGGATATAACAAATATCTGATTGCTCTGTGAAGGGTACTATTATTGCAGCCGTCGCATTGGTGGTACGCCAAGCAATGTATATTACTCAGCCAATTTTCTACTGCTGTTAACAATGTTGTGTATTGAATCGATCAATGTGGTTTTATGATATGGAAAAACATAGCGAGACACCAGTGAATTGATAGTGATTTGACTCCAATCATGTAATCTTGGTCACTGGGAAAACCAGTTGTATGCTAGAGTGATTTGCCTAACGGTGTTTCTGAACAAAGTGAAGTTCCTTCATGAGTCTCTCGAACTGTTTTGTTTTTCCCGCAAGTTAGTTTGATGGTAGCGATTGTTCATCAGAGATGTGCTAGTATGGTTATGATATGGTCTGACTTTTGGGTTGTTTGTGGGTCAGACTGTTTCATTATCATTTGTGTTCTCGTGTTGATTTTTGCTTGAATGAGGATGTCTATATGTTTTTATTTCTTTTATATGCTGTAATAGGTTTTCAGGAAGAATTTTTGCAAGTGTTCGATCGGCCTCGGATATTTTCCAGTTATGTTTAACATTGTTTGCTAAGGGGTAGATTGTGGTGACTACATTCCTGTTCCTGTTCATAATGTATGTTTGTCTTCGACCTTTGTTTCTTGACCTATGGCTTTGTGTATGAGGCCTTTTTGCCATGTAAAGGATTACCTTCGTCTTGGAACCAACCTTGCTTGGGACAATGCTATTACAAATCCACTTATGACCAATAAACCGAGTATAAATAAGGATCGCTAACCAATTGGGCTGGAAATTCCTGATTTTGTATCCTGCACGTCCCGTTACTCAAGCTACGTCAAATAAGACTTCTGAGAATCAAAATATTCTGAAAATGGAGACACAGACGTTGATTTACATGACATCTTTGTATGTCAGGTGTTTGACAAGGACCAGTTCGTTAGCCCAGTGACATTGAAACCTCCAGTAATGTTTTGCTAACCAAGGTCAGAAATTTTCTAAATCACATCTTATTAAAGAAATAACACAAGGACCCAGCTATTTTGTGTTTGTTTGACAGGGTTGTTGACGAAGCTGAAACTTTATATTGTCCTGCTTGTTATAACACAAAGTGTGGTATTCTCATGTATAAATGGATACCTCCAGATATCATGATTGATGAAAATTTGGCAATAAAACATCAAATATTGGTTCCACTGTCCTATCGTACTGAAATATTGTGCCTTGCCAGGGAAACCCCCTTAGCTGGTAATGCTGTTTCATGCTCAGCTGTTTCCGGTCCTGTTTCATTTTCGACTGGGTGGATTTTCTTCGATTTTTTTGTTATTTGTTAACCCGTACTCTGCAATATGGCCGCCCGGGAGGACAAGGCATTTCGAAATCTGACACGCAAGCATGCTGTGAGGTGTTCTTATATTGAAGGTGTTCCCATGAAATGTATGCGGACGAGATTGCGAAGAAAGTTGAAAGCGAAAATGTTATTGCTGCATCTAGAATGAATAAGTTGCCGTTTTTCCGCAACACTTAATAATGTTTACAGTATTGGTGACTCGAAGTTTGCTTTGTTTGATGAATTAGTCGATCTCGAGCACATGGTGAAACCGGCTTCGAATTAGATTCTGTTAAATTTCCTCCTTTCATTTCTTATGAAGTTACCAAGTTTCTATAAATTTTATAGAAACTTGGTAGAGTTGTTTGGCAAATTAAAGCGACCCCTCTTGATTGTAAAAACTCTTCGCTGAAGCACGTCAAGTCGTTCAGACGACAATTTCATGTTTTGTTACACAATGAGAATATCAGTGATGTGATTCAGATTAAACATGATGTTACTTATTCAATTTACGTAACTGTCGATGAACTGCATTGCTTTATTGAACTGCATAATGGACTAAAAGAACATGTCCGTAAAAGTTATCCTAACTACAGATCGTCAGAAAACGATAATAACACCTGAAAATGGCAGGAAGACGATACTTGTGTTGATGAGAATTCAGGTTTTACGGATGTTTTGAAGGTCATGAGAATGTAAATAAGAATGCTGATCACCATATGAATACTCCTGAAGTTAACACCTCAACGTTGACTAACACCTCAACGTCAACTCGCTTTGTTGAAAACAATGAGGCACAATCAGAGTCAGCTCACAAAATCATATATGTTGGTGCATTGCTGACAGTGAAAAAAGCACATGAGCTTTGAGGGGCCGCTGCGCCCAACACAGCATATTTTGCTCAAAAATCAGTTTTTTTGCAAATATGTATTTAGTTTTAATTCATTTGTGAACCCAAGGTTAAAATATTGGTTATTTTTACCCTGTAGCTTGTCAAGCATTCTAAAGATACGTGGTAAAGAAGTGTTAATTTATGCAAATGTGTGCAAATCACCCGAAAATTGAGGTAATTTATCCCAAATATACACCCACTTCATCCTTTGACTAAACTACTGCCACCATACTAAACTTTAGAGTCTCTGCTTTTTGAAAATATATAGTGTGAGGGGGTGTCCTTGTCATCTTTGATGAGAAATATTGCTTTGAAAAAAACTGTGTTGGCAACATGCAGCTCCACCTTAATTTGAAGATTAAACCCAGGTTAGTTCACTATACAATTACCAAAAATTAGTTCCAATCGTGCTTAAGGCTTCACCAAAAGGTTGAATTTATGAATGTTCATAATGTCACAAACATGGTTCACAAAATGTGACTTTAATTTAAGGAGCTGTCGTAACTGTATCAGAATGTTTGACAAATTATATTTTGTTGATAATCAAGAATGGGTATGCAATACAAATCATCACTCCCTGGCTGCTGGTTAAAATTCATAAACTGCCTATAGCAAGTAGCGTGTATTTCTTGAAATACTTCCCGGTTACACTTATATTCATTGAAATAAAGATTCATTTCATTGACATCAATGCACTTTTGCAACTTGCCGAATTGGGGTCGTATGTTACACACAGGTCTAGCAGTCAAAATTCCAACCGATGTCATTTCTGCAGGCCATACCTAACCAAGATTGTCATTTGTAATAAAATGGTTATGAAGTCAGTGATTTCATTTGAAATAAAATTTATTAAAGCTAATCACTAAATCAAGTGCCAAAGAACAGACTGTTTACAAATTTTACAGGCTACTGATCTCAGCTGGGATGGCACAATTTTATAGTCTCAAGAGTGTTGAGTGCATACAGAGAAGTCCTTATTTGGCTTGCACGCTTGAGTTTAATTCGTGCAGATGTTCACAGAAGATGTCAAACATGACTTTATATACGTAGGTCTTAAAAATTAACATTGAAGTGATCCAACAAAATCTGATATATACACTGATGTGATCCCTAAGAGTGCCTGTAAATCTTTACCGTCCCTTATTTATACTTAATGATTCTTTCCAGATGATGTCAGAACACTGAAGAATTGCTATTGATATGCTAAATGCTGTTCAAAAAATACTTACTTGTATGAAATATGAATTTCAAGAAAGTTATAAACATCTGTCAAACGAATTCAAGATCATGGAGGAGAATGGTACTTAACATATGACATTCAGAACGTTCTGGACTAATTGTACCCAGGTCATGAATAGGGTAGAATGACCTGATGGTTACATACACTTCTTCACCCGATGCAACAATCGCCATACACAGTCCTCAGTGACTTAGCTAAAGAAAACCTCAAGAGATATTGCAGTTTCTCCAAAAGTAAAACGGAATCAAAAAATATACCGAATCAAGTAAAACTCAATGCCAAGACAGCCACCCAGTCAAACTAGAAAGCAGAACTTTTTAATGATCACTTCAAATCCATTTTTACTTCTCAACCCATGAATCAGACTTACCTTGTAATTTCAGTTTTCCAACATGCTGGTCTTTGCAGTATTAGCATTTCGATCGGTGAGGTCGAACATATTTTAAAACATCTGGACACAAACAAAGCTAGCGGGCCTGATGATTTGCCAGCCCGAATTCTCAAAGAGTGCTCACGTGAATTATCACCTTCATTGTGTTCGCTATACAACAAAGCGATAGAAACAGGTGCACTACCCAATGAATGGCTGACCAATAATATTATTCCGGTGCACAAAAAGTCTGACAAATCAAACGTCATTAACTACAGGCCTGTTTCATTGTTGTGTATTTGTAGCAAAGTTTTCGAGAGATGCATTTTTAACTCCATTTATCTACATATTGAATCATTTCTCCATCATATGCAACATGGTTTCATTAAAAGACGTTCCACGACTACACAACTTGTACAAATAATTCATCATGTAGGGAAAATCCTCGATCGGTCAGGACAAGTCGATATAATATATCTCGACTTTTCAAAGGCCTTTGATTCCGTTTCACATGACCTTCTTGTCCACAAAATCAAATCTTTCGGCGTTCATGGCACTCTACTGCGTTGGTTCACTGCATATTTTACAAATAGAAAACAAAGAGTTGTTGTAGAGGGCTCAAATTCACAGTGGTGTAATGTATCGTCCTGAGTACCCCAGGGTTCAATACTGGGGCAAATGTTGTTCCTGTTATATGTTAACGATTTACCAGACCATGTTAGTTCAAACATAATGGTTGTACTTTTTGCAGATGACTCCAAATGTATCAAGGAGATCAACGACATTTCTGACTGTCTAAAACTGCAAAGTGATATCAACAATTTAGTTCAGGGAGTGAGAAATGGCGCATGCTTTTCAATGCTGAAAAATGCAAGCTCCTTACCATTAGTAGAAAACGCATCCCCATTACCTTTACTTATTCAATGCGTGGTGTTTCCCCAGAAAAAGTTGACAGCATCCGTGATCTTGGAGTTGAAGTTTGTTCCAATATGTTTTGGGATAAGCATATCAATATATCTGTAACAAAAGCAAACTGCATGCTGGGACTGACTAAACGTACATGTGGCCACAACTGTTCCATTAAAATGAAACTCCAACTGTATTTATCCATTGTCAGTAGTATTCTCGATTATTCATCCCAGTCATGGGCTGTCACGGCTGAGCAATCATTGCTTCATCTTGAAGGTGTCCAAAGGAGAGCCACAAAATATATTCTTGGATATCCCCAGGAGATGAATTATAAAGAGCTTATGGTTAAATTGAATTTGCTTCCGTTGAGCTACAGGAGCGAATTAAATGACTGTGTCTTTTTAGCTTAATGTTTTATTGGTATGTATGATTTAAATTTAAGCCAGTTTGTCACATTTACATCTCCTGATGACACTTCCATGACGATGCCACTTTTTAAAACTGAAGTTTTCGTCTCTCGTTTTTAACAGAGCTTTTTACTCGCGTAGTGTAATGCCCTTTCATGGCAAATCTTCAACAAATGTTAGGTCATACAAGTTTATTTTGTTAAAACAATATACGGGGCTCTTAAACAAAATTTTATCCTGATAACACTTGTACTTGGATGGGAAAGTGCCATCGTAAAAATTGCCGTCTCTGTTAATTAATTCTGTTTTGTTTGTTCTGTTTTGAAATTTTTTTGTATGTTTTTATTATTGTTATATTCTGCGTCTGTCTTTTCTGTTTTTAATTTTGAATGTAACTTGTTAATGTCTGAATCACAGGCACGCATGTATTATACACAGGGTTTCACTAGAATTTGGAAATATAAGCCGATGTCACCAGCACGGATCCACTGTTGCCACGCGCCACTACGATCTGAGCGAGTAAACGTTTTCCTAAGCTCGCGCTGGCTTTGTGTACGAATGGATGTCTGCGGATAGCAACGCGCGTAGTAACCAGAATTGAATAGTTCAGAAATGCACGCGATTGCACATATTTGGGCACCGGGCCGGGAGCGTGATACGTAAAAAAAAAATGCACGGATCTGAGGGCGCTTCCTCCCATAGGTTTACACAGGCACGTGAATGTAGGTACATGATAAACTACATGCGTGCCTGTGATCAAGGCTGAAATCGAGGTGTAAGAAAAGCGTGATGTCAATTTATTGTAAGTTATATTGAGCCTGTTGGTCATGTACTAGGAGGCCTACGAACGTTGCTCTGCTCGTTCTAGAATTCTACAGGTAAATAAATGATGTAATGTGTATGTCAATCCGCGACAGGAAATGGCCATCGCTTTTCTAAAATATTGAATCAAATGGCGATGAATTTTTGATATCGCACGCATCTCCAAAACGATGCTGAATATTATGTAAACTACATGCTAATCATTCCATAAGGTATATGATAAAACCTTCACGGCCCAGATACGGGTTTGCGGACCTCGGTCGTACGGCGTACGGGCCCTCGCACAGGGTTTCACTAGAATTTGGAAATGTAAGCCTATGTCACCGGCGCGGATCCACTGTCGCCACGCGCCACTACGATCTGAGCGAGTAGACGTTTCCCTTAGCTCGCGCTGGCTTTGTGTACGAATGGAACGTCTGCGGGTAGCAACGCGCTTAGTAACCAGAATTGAGTTAGTTCAGAAATGCACAAGATTGCCCATATTTGGGTACCGGGCCGGGGCGTGATATGTAAAAAAAATGCACGGATCTGAGGGCGCTTCCTCCCATAGGTTTACACAGGCACGTGAATGTAGGTATATGATTATATGTGTTAGTCACCTGTGCGACTCATCCTGACTTTATGATAAAGCTGAAAAAAATAAATAAATAAATAAATACACAGGATGTGAATTGACTGAAAACACCTCTTTGCTGTTTATGGCTTTAAATTTACATTTCGTTTTTCAGGAGAGAAATATATATATATATATATATATATATATATATATATATATATATATATATATATATATATATATATATATATATATTATATATATATGACCTGAACTTTCCATAATCACTTTCAATTTTAGGCGTAGGGTAGGTTAAAAAACGCTGTTCGGCAAATTAATTTATCAATTTTTTTATTTGCCAATGCATTTTGCGATTTTTTTACATGCCCCAATAAATTGGACAATATCAATGGAGTCAACAATATATTTACAAACCTTGTGGTTGTTAACCAATATATTAGACAATAGTTTTATAACTAGACTATATATTTGAAAATATTCTGTGAGTTAAACAATACAATTGACAATATATTTTGTTGTAGCAAATAAACTGCCAAATTAACTTCATCCCCATTTCTCTAATTTCCCTGTCTTCAGCATTGCCTTACTAATTTACACTTTGTCTATTTCACTACTTTCTAATTATTCTGCCATATGGTTTTTTTAACAAAAAAATTAGCTACTTGCACATGATGCAGCTGGAAAAAAGTTACTCAAATCAATTCATGACCTGTAGCATAAACATCCCTTTCACTTTCATGATTTCCACAAGAATGTAAACTCTGCTAGCATGAGTGTGTTTTCAGTACATTTACAAAGATGTGTACGTAGAAAAGCTTAGAGGTCAAGGCCAATTAAATCCACTGTGGGTTTTCTTTCAAGAATATTGCCAAAAACCTGCTGAAGTGAGGACACAAGACAAAGAATTTCTGAAAACTTTGGCCTCACTTTTATAAAAAGCAGTAAAAATCATTAAATTCAAAAAGTCTTGCTTACTCTTGAATAGTTTACTTACTCTTGAATAGTTTACATCACTGAGAACTTAAGTTTTCCCGATGACATTGAAGAGCTCACAAAGAGACAAATCACCATACATTTTATACAGTCAAAGTCTCTCTAAATTTGATGACTTTCCTGTACTTTTTTCTGCAGCTTTCCAAGAGTATTTGTGGTCATAATTCCATTTTGTACGAGTATTTGCATGACAACGTTTTGGTTCAAACAAAATATTTTAGGTAACCAATCTAAATGTTCATACGAATAAATTCCAAGGAATTAACTGCAATTTCCAAGGAGTGCTTTAACAATGGAGGACTTTCCGATGGCATACAAAACAATACACAAAAAACACATGATACTTAAATTTCATAAAATTTATTTATTTAAACTTCATTCCTTTCTTCCATGTAGCACTTTTCAATGTTTAAAGTTCATAACTTCTCTGCTCATTCCTATGATGAAGCTGCTATCTTTAACATCGTCTCTTCATTGATTTTACATCAACCCCCACAGGTGATATGTTGTTCCTTTATTTTTTGTTTATTATTTCTACTAATTCCGGTTTAATGTTCCCCATTGATCCTTTTTGAACCCCAACAAGCGATGGTTTTGTGTATCACTTCTACTGAATCTCTTTGGATGAATTGCAGCTCCTTGCAAGAAATGTACTGTTTTCCCTGAGATCTTCAAGATGTGGCCAACAGAGTTCATCATACAACATGACAATCCAGTCTCCCCCCTTTTAAGTTCATCAGTGCTTTAACCTAAAAAGGAAGCAAAAAGGAACAGTGCATTATTGGTACCGTTACAACCCTTTGAGCGCTGTAATTTTCTCCCGTCATAATTTAGTGCAAAATTTTACCAATTTTATAAAATTCTCCTGCAATTTTTTTATAATTTTGGACCCAAAAGGAAATCACATTTCATTTGCTACAGCTTTTTCCTCAAAATTTTGGCAAACATCTGACAAAAATTGACTGGGGTTTCTGTTATAAAGGGGACAAAAATAGACTTCGCCACTCAAAGGATTAAGTAGATAAAAATTTACGGAATGTCTATGGCAAGCTGCAGTCATCACAAAATAACACACATGTTAATAATGAAGTCCTGAGGTACGGATCAAATTGTTATTTCAAACCTGTGAGATGCATCAACTTAGTCTGCAAAGCTTGTAGTAGGTCAGCGTAATTATAAAAAAATGTTTGTCATATTCATATTTGTTGATTTTGCTACAACCACCGCAATAAAATCAGAAACCACAAAATGAAAAAACAGAAACTCATTTTAGTACTCATTTATGGTACCTTTTATATTCTTTATACCATGAGCATTGTTTTTCTTTTCTTCATTTCCATAAATAATGCCAGCACAGAGAAAGCAAATACAGTATTCTTTTTCACATGATACAAAATTTTGGTTATGAAATAAAAACTGAAGTCTACAAGGAGTAATGAGTTGTTTAAAGCAACTAACCGGGAATTTCTTTCTTCTTTAAGCATCTGTAGAGTCGTTTTTCCAAGCAGGTTCCTGTAAAAAAGTGGAATCAACAGAATTAATAATTAAAATAGAAGAATATTCTGACTGTAAACTCAACATGTTTTTTGATCTCCATTAGAAAATAATTTGCGAAACCATTTTACATTCTGTAGTGTAGGATTCTTATTTCAAAAATAGCCAAATCAGTATAAAAAAGCCTATTTGAAGTTTTTGAAGTCCCTCACTGTCTCATACTGCATAGTATGGCAGTGTTAACAGCAAAACAACAAAATCTGAATGTCAAATCATCATGATAATGCTGAGGAACAGCAACAATGACCAGAAAACTTCAAAATGAATGATACAGTTGTATTACAATATGGTATAATGATAATCTGCAGAGGGACGGAATAATGTAGCCTTTCACGACCAAATTCCTTGAAATAACTGTATGCATTTACTATAAAGACAATTACCTTGCTTAGGTCCCTCTTTCAATATTAACTTGAGTTGTGAAGCTTCTTTGGCTCAAATCTGTGAAATGAAGAACGATTATATTAATGTTACTTATAAATACCAGTGTCGTGGACATACAGCTCATTGTGTGCATGGATAATTTCTTGATTTAGCAACTTAACATCTGCAGAATACAAAACAATGCCTAAATAATATCATGAAGTCTTGAGTTTTAACTTCAAAAATTTCATAAAATACCTGGAACCATCTACTGTTATAGTGCGTTTCACCTAGGTACTGCAACAGACACATTTCACCTACAACACAAATGATTACCCTGGGTATCACAACACATTTCAAAGTCACCGACTCGTTCATAAATTACATCATGGAGCAGCCCCTCTGTCCAGACTGAGAGATACACTTGATCTACAATGCAGGGTTTATTTTTTTGAAAATGGCAGGAGAGCTGAAATTCACTCTCCTGAAACTATCCAGGCGAGTGATAGGTGGGTGATTTAGCAGCTTCCCTGAAAATAGTGGGGCGAGTGAAAAAAACTCTCTTGTGATTTGAATATGGTACTGCAGAAATTAGGAGAGCGACTGAACAGGTCCCCTGAAAACAGTATGAAGAGCGCATTAATAAAATTTATTACAAAACAAGATGAACTAGCTGTCCTTATTGTTATGTAATAGAGAAGGGAGAAAATGTACAGGTTATGTATTTTGATAGATGGAACAGGATACGCAGTGTACATAGCATATTGGCTCACTTTCAACATTTTTCGAACAATAAATATGCGAAATGTGGTCTCTGTTGTATTCATGGACAAGTAGATGAAGTTATACTTTTTAAAGGACATGTAAATTTTCATGATTTTGTTCATACAAGCCTTTCAAAAAAAACAATACTGTATGCACATTAGATATATATTGGCATTAAAGAGGCACTCCCACTTGGTAACATTTTTAAAACACACTTTTTAATGCCAACGGTCGATATTTGACATGGCGACTGCGCGCGGATCGCGAGATATCGATAAAAACACGTCCTTAAAAAAGTTAAAGTTTGAATTCCGGTGGCCCACCTGAATTCAGCTTCCGAACATAGAACGTTCGGCACTGGGGCCATTGTCAACTAAGCTATGGAGTACGAGTCTACGCTGACGCTGCTGTACGCCACAGCAGTACCACTCTCGTCGGTGAGCGGTCATGTCCCATGGGAGAAAGCCGAGTCCTACTGACTCGGCAAAAAAAACGAAAAACAAAGTTTGCTGATTCCACCAGAATTCGCATAGGTGACTAGCACAGATAGGTGCGGTTGATACATAGTATGCATAGTGGCCGCTGCGTGGTATGCGCGCATACCACACGCGGCGGCCGCTATTTATCGAACCACGCGTAACTGTGTGGCAGACGACAAAATGTAGTCATCAGAGGCAACTAATATTTTACACGTAAAAACTGATATCTATGTGGTATTGTTTAAAAATTTAATACAACTGATGAGAATAATGAAAACGACAAAAACTAAGGAGAAGTTTTAAAAAAGAATTACCAGAGGTAAGGGCATTGATAATGATGTATATAAAGTCATCGCAGTAGGAGGTAAATTAATTGCGTCATTCGAACGTTTTTGGACTCCTTAGAATATCGTCAATAAGCACAACAACACACTTTCGGGGGATTTCAGGTCATAACCTGAAACATTCGTAAAACTTCGGGATGTGAAAAATACGCTCGGGAAATGACATGTTTTTATCGATATCTCGCGATCCGCGCGGAGTCGCCACGTCAAATATCGACCGTTGGCATTAAAAAAATGTGTTTTAAAAATGTTACCAAGTGGGAGTGCCTCTTTAAGACAAAAACCTACCAAGACAACAGTGCTGTCATCAAACATGTTTGGTTTTTTTTACCTCCATGGTTTGAGCTTTGCCGAGTATGGAACTAGATTTTACACTGAATCGTGCTACCAGCAGTCCACAGTCAAGTTATGTTTCATTTGTTTGCGGCCCTCAGAAACATCCTGAATGCTAGTTGGTTTTCAGCCAAAGTTAACTTGGCTGATTGTTACCGTGATATATCGAAGTGATCACTCCTGTGCTATACGCCAAAAAGTTGCAAAAATTCACGTCTTTCAAAGTTTTACGGTAGCACGAACTCTTGATTGTTTCGCGACCTTTTTTCAGAACTATCAGGTATCTGTTCAACTTTTCAGAGTGAATTTAATTAATGTAAGGTTTCAAAGGACCAGGAGACCTAGCAGTCGCTCAGACTAAACTGTTTAATCAGAGATTATGCATTTGTTTCCACGAGTTGTGATGTGTAATGCCATTTATCATGTCGTAGACATTTTCTCCTATTAGCAATATGACCCTTGTTCGTCACGCATATTTTTCCGATGAAATCTTGCTGCGGCAGGATAACCATTTGTGTTTTGAACAGTACAAACGAATCTAGCAGCCAAGAAAACGGAATTTGTTTGAATATTTGAGAATAAATGGCTGTACTTTGTAAATTTATTAATATGTAAAGTTTGAACTGTAGTGGTGCACTAGTAATACTGTATCCCATTGTTGCACTTAAATCAATTCATTCCATTGCTAGAATCTGCCTGCCAAGAACGTAATTCATACTGAAATGAAGTGAACTGAACATTGAAAGCATAATTTATTAGCTACACTGTGCTCCCTGCGTATGATCGGAGGAGATTAGAGTATGTTACATTTTGGATACAACGTGTGCCTTTGGTCTCAAAAAATTGGGTCCCAGCCGTGGCGCGAGTGGCTAATTGCTCTTGCAGAATTTGATTTGCATGAGATTTGTAGGCGAGCGGAGCAATCGCTCGCCTCAAAACATAAGGTCTGACAATGCAACTGTTTTTACAATTGCAGCTAAGAGTTGAAGAGCTGAAACTTTGACCTTGCAAGAAATGAAATACGCAGGGCCCGAACATGATGTTGACTTCGAGATCTGACATGAATCTTAAATGTCAGTTGTCAATGCAAGAAAGGTTTATTTCGAGTGCAGACGTTTCTGTTGAGAAAAGCTTCAGCTCTTGAACTCTCAGCTGCAATTGTAAAAACAGTTACATAGTATATAAAGTGTATCTCTCAGTCTGGACAGAGGGGCTGCTCCATGATGGTTTTACTGTAAATAATCAATGAGATTGTAGCTTTGAAATGTGTCATGATACCCGAGCTAATCATTTGTTTTGTACGTGAAATGTGTCCGTCTCATACGCTTAGTTGCGGTACCTAGGTGAAACGCACTGTATATTTTCATTTCAAAACAAATATAGTGTGTGTGAGCTACAACGTATGTGCAGGAAATAGATTGACTACGTCATTGTAGTCATGACTTTTTGAAATATTTTGGCTTTCTGATATTCAATTAGAATAAACAAATGTGAATGCTCTTAGAAGGTGACAGGCTGTGAAGTGCATATGCTTCCAGAACAAGTTATACGTAATTTTGAAAATTCAACAAAAGAATTGCTGATACGTACTTTGGATACCTATTTACTTTGACACCGAATCTTGACAATCAGATGAACACTTACATCGAACAAATATCTTCAATTCCCTTATCACAATTTAAGCCATGTCTTACCATCGTCTTTGTAGATCCTCTGCTACCACTCTTATTTGGTGTAGTCATTCGGCTACGGGGTTTTCTCTGTGACTCCTCTGTTGTTCTTTGGCTATGTGGAAAATGGGTATGAATAAAGATTTTCAGTATGAAATGTCTTGCACATCATGTCAAAATATAAAGTACCATATTTTTAGGGAAGCATACAAATTGATGATGAATAAAGTCATTTTTGTTCTGCTCTGATGCAAGCAACGTATCGCAAGTGCATGTGACACTGGATAACACATTCAAGAGGAAAAGATGCTTCAAATAATAAACATTTACCACGTTCCAAAGTGATTCTCTACAATGAAAGTGAACCACCAACAATTATATCTATGCTCACTGGCACCGTTACGAAGATTAGTGTACATTTGCAGGATTCTAAACTTTGCCTGTAGGTGCAACTTTGACATACAGGAAATTTTCCATCAGATTCAAACTCACATCGGATGGCACCCCATCAACTTACGAAGATGCCACAGCCGATACAAATGTCAAAAGTTATGTGTTTTCACTTGTTCCTAGATTTACTTACTGTCAGTTTTTTCCATGTTGTATACACTACACCTGTAGAATTCTTGAAGGGTATTGAGAGCCCCACAGTTAGAGTCTGAAAAAGGAATACATTTTTGTCAAAAATCAAACACCAACATTTGTGATAGACTATTCACATGTGTCACAACATTATTTAATATGTTTTATGGTATGGTATAGAGTCATATGGTGTTTAGTTTTAGAAACCTGGCTATACACACACTTTGCCTCGCTCTTAAAAGGTATTAAAATGTTATCTGCTGATGCCATTCAGGTTCTGTTAGAAATATGTACCAAAACGAGCTTCACTTTGTTCAGTATATATACACAGGTCGTGCCTGTATGAACAGGTCATTAATATATCCTAAGACTGCACAAAAGGCATCATGGGCCAGTGGCTAGAGCAGTGGACTCACGATCAAAGGATGGTGAGTTCGAGCCCCGGCATGGCTGTGGTGTTGTGTCCTTGAGCAAGGCACTTTATTCCTCATTGTTTCTCCCCACCCAGGAGTGATGGGTACCTGGTAGGACAGAGGTTGTTATGTGTGCGTTTAGCTCTGCTGCGCTTATTGGCTGCACATGTGAGCTGTTGTTTGCTCCCCAGGGAGTTGAGTGGTATCATATTAGGTCCAGTGACCAGGGGTAATAATAATTGTAAAGCGCCTTGATCACATGTACTTGTGGATATGTGCGCTATATAAGAACCCAATATTATTTATTATTGGAGGCATCATGGGCCAGTGGCTAGAGCAGTGGACTCACGATCAAAGGATGGTGAGTTCGAGCCCCGGCATGGCTGTGGTGTTGTGTCCTTGGGCAAGGCACTTTATTCCTCATTGCTTCTCCCCACCCAGGAGTGATGGGTACCTGGTAGGACAGAGGTTGTTATGTGTGCGTTTAGCTCTGCTGCGCTTATTGGCTGCACATGTGAGCTGTTGTCTGCTCCCCAGGGAGTTGAGTGGTATCATATTAGGTCCAGTGACCAGGGGTAATAATAATTGTAAAGCGCCTTGATCACATCTACTTGTGGATATGTGCGCTATATAAGAACCAAATATTATTATTATTATTATTATTATTATTATTATTATTATTATTATTATTATTATTATAAACTATGGAATTCAGTGTCACTGGCACTATTTTTCACAGACGTATTAGTACCACTACACTCTTAGATTAAATGAGTCATTTGATCTATGAGCTGGTTCAAACTGGTCAGCTATAGGAGTCCTCTCTAACTCAGCACAGGAAGTTTACCTGGATGAATTCAATTAATACATATGATTGTGAATATTCGATACACGTAATATGCCCTTGATATTCAATAAGCATTTAGGGTTCCAGGCCATTATCAGCTAAGTTAGTTCGGTAAACCGTCAATGCGAAAGTTGGCTATTCAAATTTTCAGCCCATCCTCCAGAAAGGCCCAAAGACACCCCATATTGTAAAACAATAGCGTCGCAATTTTTCGCCAAAAATACGTCGAGTGAGCGCGCAGACAGTCAAATTCACTTTCCGTTTCATGTTGAAAAATTCGCTAAATTTCCTCGCATCACATAGTCCAGTCAATCTACGAGATTTTGGCACCTAACCCACCACAAATTGCAACAGAATTTTTTTCTTCAGAATGCATTTTAATGAGGTACCCAAAACAACATATTAAAAGTTTACTCGAATCCACCTTGGGGAAATATGTCTAATTTGCATAAATCAAATATGGCGGCCAACCATCCAACAAAATAACATAATTGGCTATATATCACATGTTAAACAAGCTATTTCAGTGATTTCAAAGTCTGACACTAGTTATTTGGCTCAGGGAATCATTTTGTAGGTATAATGTTTCATATAGGTACTCCATTAATTTGCATAATTCCAATATGGCGGCCAACATTCCTACAAAAGACATTTTCGGTCATATATACCACGTATTAAACACGCTATTCAGTGATTTAAAGTTAAAAGTATATTTTAGGCATGGACAAACGATTTTCGAGATGCTATGATTTGCATAGGTAATTTGTTAATTTGCATAATTCCAATATGGTGGCCAACATACCTACAAAAGATATTTTCTGTTATATACACGTATTAACCTTTGGCGCCAAAATCTATTTTTGTCAACTTTATAAAATGTACTACAGTCAATTTTTCTGCTTTTTGCCAAAATTTTGATAAAAATATGTAGCTGCTGAAAAATGATATCCATTTGGTCCAAAATTATGAAAAAACATACAGAAAAGTTCACAGAAATTGGTAAAATATTGCATTAAAATTTCGGTGTAAAAAATTACAGCAGTCAAAGGGTAAACAATCATTTCTGTGATTTTAAAGTTAAAAGTGTATATCTTTGGCATGGACAAACAATTTTCAGATGCCATAATTTGCATAGGAACTTCGATTGATAACTTCGTTAATTGCATAACTCCAATAGGGTTGCCAACACACCTACAAAAGACATTTTCTGTCATATACCATGTATTAACCCTTTGGGCGCCAAAGTCTATTTTGTCAACTTTATAAAATGTACCACAGTCAATTTTCTGCTATTTGCCAACATTTTGATTAAACTGCTGAAAAATGATATCCATTTGGTCCAAAATTATGAAAAACATGCAGAAATGTTCACAGAAATTGGTTAAAATATTGCATTAAAATTTTGGTGTAAAAAATTACAGCAGTCAAAGGGTTGAACAAGCTATTTCTGTGATTTCAAAGTTAAAAGTATATTTCTTTGGCATGAACAAATGATTTTTGAGGTGCAATGATTTGCGTTGGCACTTCGTTAATTTGCATAAATCCAATACAAAAGAAATTTTCTGTCATAAAATGTATTGAACAATCTATTTCAGCCATGTTGAATTTAATTACATTTCTTGAGCATGAAGAAACACCTTTTGTGGTTCAATGCTTTTAAAAGACACTTTGATGATTTTCAGAAATTAAATATGGCTGCCAAATTAATTCCCAAATAGCTTCTAATATAGATAAGGTTATGGTAGAGTTTTTAGGAATAGGAATATCAAGAAAAAACTGTCAAGAGGGCACTGCACCCAACGCACTGTATTTTGCTCAAAATATATTTTTGCAAATATTCTTCCAATTTTTATTAATTTGTGAACCAAAGATTAATAAAAATTGGTTAGGTTCACCTTTTAGCTTGGCAAGCAATCGTATGTTGCATGATATAGAAGGGTCAATGTATGCAAATGTATGCAAAACACCCAAATTCCTGCTTCCCTTTTATCCGAATTTCAAGATTTCCAAAGAATATAACTCTGTTCTGGCTGGGTCATATTTTCTGAAATTTTCGTATTATGTTTTTCAATGCTATATAACAAAACAACTATTTTGTTTTGCAATAAAATTCTTACATTTTGAATTAGAGGCATTTTTATTTTGCTAACCATGATTTTAAGCACTTTTTTGAGTGTCAGTCGTTCAGCCCATGCCATTTTAGAATGAGGATATACTCTTTTTTCAAATGAAATATTACATTTCACAAAATAGTTTGTACGAGTTTCCTTGTCATCATAGATGAGAAATATTCCTTCGAAAAAAAAACTTTTTGGCAACATGCAGCTCCACATTAAGTCCTTGAACATTTATTTTAAAAATGTGGAAACTGTACAATAAATTTACTTACAATAACGATCCATTGACGAATAAAAGTTTATTTTAATAGGTGTCTGTGATACCTGAATTCGTTAAAATACCCTTTAAATATATTGTATTTTGAAAAGAATGTTAAAGCAAATTTGGTAGACTTACATATATGACTTCCTAAGGGATTAAAATACGTATATGTTGATGTGCGTTTATTAATGAGATGTAAGAAAGTCATGCAATTTTAATTAATTGTGATTTTTCTAAATATGACAACCGTTAATGATTGTTAGTCATCTAATAATAATCTCTTTCTGAATATAACATTGGATTCATCTGTGTCTGGCATTATTTGTGATTTTATAGGTGCTTTATACTCTACAGTGTTAAAACATGTAATCTTTAATGTTTACTGTTTTAAAAAAGTCGTGGACAAAATCTTTAGTTTCTAATTTAGACTGAACCCTTCCTTATGGACGAGTGCATCTTTGGTACATTCCCCTAGACGATAGGCAAGAAGTCATAACATATAACAGCAAAAATACAATAAACACAACAAAGCTAATAAAAATGCAAAAAATATAATAATGTGAACAAAAATAACACATGCCACAATAAAGACAAATTAAAACTTAGCGCTGATGCAAACAATGTCAGACTCTTAAAAAGTTGATCAACACACAAACTCATAAAAATTGAAAATTGCATGCTTAGCAAAGACTTAAAATCAATTCAAACAACTCATTAGCCCAACAGAATCCAACTGTTACACGATACAAACATGTACATTGGAAAAATGACACTTGGAAAAATGACTCAAGATGAACTTCTTTGCATTGTGTAATAGTTGGATTCTGTGTTTGGATTAATTGTAAGTCTTTGCTAAAGCATGCAGTTTTCAGATTTTTTTTGAGTTTGTGTGTCCATAAAGTTGTTACGAATCTGACATTGTTTGCAATAGTGCTAAGTTTCAATTTGTGTGTATTACGACATTTTTTATTTCGGTCATATCAGTTTTTTTAGCTTTGTTGTGTTTATTGTATTTTGCTGTTATGTATGATGACTTCTTGCCTATCATCTAAGGGATCTTATAAAGATACACCCATTCATAAGAAGGGGGTTCAGTCTAAATTAAAAACTAAAGATTTTGAACACGTCTTTTTTTAACAGTAAACATTACAGATTACATGCTTTGTCACTGTAGAATGTTAAACACCCTTACAAATTACGAAAATGCCGCACAGAGATGAATTCAATGTTATATTAGAAAGAGAATATATCATTCAGAAGACTAACATTCATTAACAGTCGTCATATACAGAAAAATAAAAAAAATAAAAAATGAATGTCCAAGGACTTAACAGTTTCTTCTTGATAGTTTCCTAGTGCTAAAAACTATACCAAAACTGTTATATATATTAGAAGCTATTAAGCCATGACGCATTAATATGGCAGCCATATTTAATTTATGCAAATTATCAAAGGGCCTTTCTAAAAATTGAGCCACTAAAAGTGTTTCTTCATACCCAAGAAAAATATTAAAACAATAAAATCAAAGAAATAGCTTGTTTAATGCTGCGTGGTATATGACCGACAATGTCCTTTGTAGGAATGTTGGCCACCATATTGAATTTATGCAAATTAACAAATTACCTATGCAAATCATAGCATTTTAAAAATCGTTTTTCATGCAAAAGAAATGTACTTTTAACTTTAAAATCACTAAAATAGTTTGTTTAATACTTGGTATACGGCCGAAAATGTCTTTTGTAGGAATGTTGGCCGCCATATTGGAATTATGCAAATTAATGGAGTACCTATAAGGAACGTTATACCTCCAAAATGATTCCCTGAGCCAAATTACTAGTGTCAGACTTTGAAATCACTGAAATAGCTTATTTAACATGTGATATATAGCAAATTATGTTATTTTGTTGGATGGTTGGCCGCCATATTTGATTTATGCAAATTAGACATATTTCCCCAAGGTGGATTCGAGTAAACTTTTAATATGTTGTTCTGGGTACCTCTCTGAAATGCATTCTGAAGAAAAAAATTCTGTTGCAATTTGTGGTGGGTCTAACCCTATTTTGACTGGACTACAGCTAAATATTGATGAAAAAGTTGCAAATTCCATGTCCCTGATATGCAGCCCTTTCCGTTATTGTATTAAGCAAAAATTTCTTAGAGGAATCCTGAAAATACCCAAGCTTCAACAGTCATACCCAAAAAAGGTGAAAACACAGCCAACAGCCAAACGATCGTTAACTCGCCATTTCATAAAAATAAGAAGGAAACTCAATTATACTAGAACAATAGAGTTTTAGTTAACTTTCATGAGATGTGTAATCTCAAATATTGCACTAAAACTACAGCGAAATGAAAACTGTTTTAAAAGTATTTTGGATTTTACGGTGCGGCGAATAAGACTTGATTTCCCATAGAAAAAAATAGCGTCATATGTACGGAACAGAATGCGCACTTCTCGCTCGCCTAAATCCCTCGATTCCGAGCAAAAATGGTGAGAAGTGGCACTGTGATCGTTGGATTGATATACATCATTCCTGAGGCTTTATTTCTTTTAATTTCATGACGAAACTTGTTTTATTTGCATTTTAGTTATTCCGATCGCAGAATTATACTCTTGCTTTTAATAAAATGGCGATCTTAAGGCCATTTCATATGCAGATTTAAAGTCTTAAAAATTGACACATTTTAATCATTTAGCGTCTCTCGAATTGCCAAAGATTAAATACCTGTCAAGTTGTAATTTCTACCGATGAACTGTGACACCATGAAAATTACAGTACACTGCAAAAATAACAGGAAGCAAACAGGCGCAGTGTCTCCACTGTAATTGTGTACTATGTGGTTATTTAAAAAATACCGCAAAGGATGAATGAGAAGTACATTGGCGCAGCATATGGCCTGACACAAAGGGGAGGATGCACGGCGCCAATTTCCGAGTTACGGTACATCCTTTGCGTTTTTATTGTAATAATGATCTCACTTAACGGTAAGGTAAACAGGTAATTACAACACTAATAAAGAATCACACAGACACACTGTTGCAGAGAAACACTGGCCACCTGCAGAGGGGGTAAAACCAACTGCAGGCGCCGGGTAGGGTGGGTGGTTTATTGAATTAACAGCAACTTTCACGACAGCTTCTAATTCTTGCACTAGCTTAGTACTGAATGAAATAAAAACCTAGTGCGCATGCGTACTGAGCAACCTTGCTCATTATAATATTATAATCAAGCTTATACTACTCATGATGATCTCACTTAACGGAAGGGTAAGCTTGTAATTACACCCTAATAAAGAATCACACAGACACAGTGTTGCAGAGAAACACTGGTCACCTGCAGAAGGGGTAAAACCCAACTGCGGGCGCCAGAAAAATCCCAAACAGTTAGAGGGGAAAATACAAAACAAAACAAACAAACAAGCAACAATCAAACAGGAAAACAGTCTTACATTTCAAACTACACACAAGTAAGTGTACAAGTCAGTCTAACATTAAAATCTTAGGAAACTGTGAAAGCGCTCAATTCACAAGACACAAGTTGGGCCACTTTGGTACGTTGGCGAAATGGACGAGCCAAGTACTAAAGGGCTGCCATAGATGACCAATCCCCTTGCAGCTGGATCATCTCTAAGGACGCCCCACACTGGTGCGCAAAGGTTGCCCGTCTACGACGGAGACTGTGTCCAGAATACTGAGATGCATCATGACCTGATAAACTGATCCATTATTTAAGTACCTTAGTAAACGTATTATAATTGATGGGATGAGCATGGTACCCAGCCATTGTCAGGAATGCTGGTGAGAGTGTATCAGCTGGGCACTACTTAAAATGATATTCAACAGCAGCTACTGCACAAGAAGGGTCCGCTCGTTATATCGGATTGTTTTAGACCACTTGGCTCGAACAACCATACCCCATTCAAACAGGGAAATATCCCCCCTATATAAGTGGATGCTAGGATCATATTGTGCTGCTGACGGGGGAACAATATTAGATTTCCGGAAAAAGGTGTGAAACCCGTAAGAATGGCAGCCCAATAGCCAGAATAGGTGGGCAGTGAAACATCCACAATGGAAAAAATGTTTAAATGAATACTGGGAGTAATAGCTAGTTTCCTTGACGGTAGATCACCGAACAGACGGCGGATCCCTTTCAGAGTGCATTTCACAAGGTAATATTCATGAAATTTGGGATATGGGTATCCAAACTCAAGGTGCAACTTACGTACAGCATTTCGGAAATTTATGATAGTTGAGTACTTTTTGTCTCTCCCAAGGAAGACTAAATACAAACAAACCAGCTCCGCTGAAGCAGGTAATGGCGTTGTTACAGTTTATCACAAAACAAGAGAAAGGACTTCCACTGAGATTTTCTGGTTTTGTTGGTTGAAGAAGCGTCAGCATTCTGTCTGAAAGTAGCCAATTCTTGGCATAGTTCTCTACATAAACGTTCTGAAAGGTGAGATATAATTAATATGTCATACTAAGTGATTGGAAACGTTGCCACTTATTAGGTTCATCTTGAAAGTACATCAGCAAGATCATTGTTAATACCCTTGATATGACGAGCAGTAATGTGAAAATTGTGGGTGGCTGACAACCAAAACAATTGACGGAGCCACTCCATAGCAATAGCATTGCGACATGTGCCCTTGTTTATAAAGGAGATTGTTTGTGTATTGTCTGGATAAACCACAACATGTTGATTTTGCCAATCACTACCCCATTTCTGTGCTGCGAGCAGAATGGGAAGAGGTTCTAAATAGTTAATGTTACTAGAGATTTCCGCAGGAATATCGATCTGGTTTCACCAGGGACAGTAACTTATTACATTTGGTTGGGAAATGCGTTCGGCTGCCAAGCTCCAGTGATCCAGTCTCCCTGAAAATAAACCCCATATCCTGAGAAAAAGGCATCAGTTTGCAAGTGACACGTTGGGGTGCGAGTACTGTTTATAACTTTGGCCTTGACATTAAAAATGGTAGCAAAGCTTGACCACCATTCTAAATCCTTGCGAAACTCGTGCTAATCCTCACTTTGTGATGAGGAAGTCTTAGTGTGATCATTAAGTCTATTACACGTCTAGTGAAAGTCCAGCCACCTTTGACAACTGAGGCAGCAACCGATAAAATACCGACTAAAGATTGTAATTGCCTCTTTGTAACCTTCCCTTTTGAAGACAACATGTTTATATCAGACCATAGTCTAGCAAGCTTGTCTTGGGAAGTCTAACTTCCATCATCACTGAATCAAGTTCAATTCCAAGAAAGATAATGCTCTGCGTGGGTCTTCTTACTTTTGACCAACTGATTCTGAAGCCAAGGTAACGTATTCATTATAGGAATTCTCGATAAGGAGGAAGTCATCTAAGTAGTTTATAACTGTAAAACCTCGCTTCTCATCATACGTGCAATTGCAACTGAAATGCGAGTAAAAATACTAGGCGCGCAAGAGAGACCAAAACACAAACAATTGTCAATATAATACGAGTACTGCGTGGCATCGTGGCGGCCAAACATCCACTTGAAACCCTGAAATGTACGGTGTTCCGGGTGAACAGGAACAGACCTATATGCTTTCGAGATATTCACTACGGCAAAGTAACAATCTTTCGTTTTGCAGGGGATGACATCGTCGAAAGTGTTATAAGTACATTTTGGATGAGATATGTTGGTCATTGATTGACCTGCCAAAAGGTTGTGAGCAGTCTGTTATTGGACGTGGCTCGTCAGAGTCTTTCTTGGAACAGCGCCGTATGCATGGACATAGAGTGGTTTTTTGACCCACAAAAGGTAATTTTACCCTGTTCAAGTTCGGAAAGGAGGAGTTATCTAGTTTGGGTTTCGTATCAGCGTTTGTGGCTGACTTATAGTTGTTACATTCATAACTGGCGATAGGAGTATCATCGTCGATAAGCTTGAATCCGTTTCGGATGCCATCGAGTAAGAATTCTTTGTCTGGATCGTCGCGTAATTCTCTCTCCTAGGCTCGAGCATTCAGCTGAGAGCACGCCATCGAAGTCTGTTCAGTGTTAGCAGCTGAGACAAAGGTTTTGGCGCCGACGGGCGAAATATTGGTAGTAGTTTCAAAATCTTCATACAATGTAGCATTTTTGATAGCTCCAGGCGGGAGGCCCAACACTGCGGTGTTTTCCTTAACAAAGTCAGAACGTTATGCGGAACATGTGTTGTTGGGACAAGTGGAGACAACTTGGTTTTGGCAATTATTCCGAAAAGCTCACTTTCCAGGTTTTATCTTATCTGTCGATTTCTTGCAATAAGCGTTACAGTCATCTTTACGATGTCCTACCTCGTTACACAATAGGCACGCATGTGTGTACCGACAATTCGTAGAATTGCATTGAGTGGTATTGTAGCGAATACAAGCCCTCATTTTCTCCTCATCTTTCTTTCCACGAGTAGCTTCTTTATCTTTGCGACCACTACGGAGGCGGGTGAGGGTATCGCCCGGACCGAAGGCTACGTTGTTAGCGTCGGAGTTAGAGGGGCCCCATTTGGCACCGGTGCATTCCATGTCATCACGGTACTTGTTGTCATACAACATACAGGCACTAGCCTTGTATTTGTTTGCTTTGCTCGCAATAAAGGTTAAATGTTGAATATATCCGCTGATCTCGTCAGAATTTTGATCAACCATAATGCTGAGGATTTTCAAGTTTCCTTCCCAGAATTGAGCCCAGTTGATCTCATCAAATTCTTTCGCCGGCTTACCGCTGTCGAGGCGAATAAACTCATGAGGCCGTGGCACTGTGCGTCGTTTTGGCGCGAAATTGACAGGTTTACGGCCAATACTACTGATGATAGAGGACTCACCCGCATTTTGTTCCGAGGTTGAAAATGGCAGGCGACTGAGTAACTGCTCAATACTGTCCAGTTCTTGTGGCGGCGGCATATCAGTCTCTCGTTTAATTGGTGTAGCACCTTTATGGGGTCGGTTAGCTGCGCCAAAAGAGCACTGCGAGGTTTGGGCGGGAAGTGACGTTGAGTCCGAATTGCTGAGTGACTGAGGTTCCGTTTTGCCATCCCCTGTGACACGCAGGTATTTACGGCCTCACGAAGCAGACAGCGTTGCCCTGATAAAACGACAAGGTCATGGAGGTCCTGTTCCTGCATTGCTTTTAGAGTTCGAAACGTAGTGAAGCCATTACGAACTAGGCAGGCCACTGTATCGTCTGATAGACCAAACTCCTCCTTGGCGAGTTTTTCCATTGGGATTAGTTCTGGATCAGTCTTTGGCGTTCCATTTTGTCGTGGAGATGTCGATGGTCGTTGCCAACGGCTCCTGGCAATCTCCGTTGTCATATTTGTATTGAATTAATAACAACTTTCACAACAGCTTCTATTTCTTGCACTAGCTGAGTACTTAATGAAATACAAGACCTGGTGCGCATGGGTACTGAGCAACGTGGCTCATTATAATATTATAATCAAGCTTATACTACTAGTAACCTTATTATTATATATCTTACATTCCTGACTAGGGCATCGAATTCTCGGGGTAGTGACAGTTTTCATGCAAGGTCAATGATTTTTCTTTCCATACATAACACAAGTGTGGAACGCGATCTCCGACGCGCTTCTGAAACAACTGGAGAGTGTGTGCATTGCACATGTACGTACAAAATGCGCGCGAGATATGTTTTGGCACTTGTCCGAGAAGTCCCTAAAAAGCCGTCAACATTGAACGTGCAGATACAGCTGTAGGACATAGTTGGTGTTGTGTCCTTGGGCAAGGCACTTTATTCCTCATTGCTTCTCCCCACCCAGGAGTGATGGGTACCTGGTAGGACAGTGGTTGTAATGTGTGTTTAGCTCTGCTGCGCTTATTGGCTGCACATGTGAGCTGTTGTTTGCTCCCAAGGGAGTTGAGTGGTATCATATTAGGTCCAGTGACCAGAGGTAATAATAATTGTAAAGCGCCTTGAGCACATGTACTTGTGGATATGTGCGCTATATAAGAACCCAATATTATTATTATTATTATTATTATTATTATTATTATTATTATTATTATTATTACAAGTTTAGGGGCTATAAGTATTATATAGAAATCTAATAACAGTTCATTGAAGCTGTGGGACTTCTGAAAAAAAGGTGTTGTTACTCCTGAATTGTTGCCATGGAAACATCTCACATTAAAATGAGTGTGATTTTTTTTGGTGTGCTAACCAGAAAACCCCTTATTATCAATTTTTTACATCAATTAATAGTTCTTTAATAGGAATTAGGGAAAAAGTAACATTTTCAATCCCAAAATAGTTACTATGGCAACTCGAAACATTAAAATAAGTCTGACATTTGTGTTCTCTGACCCGAACTTCCCCACTAGATAATTTTCATATCAATCAAAGTAACTTTTCAAGGGATATTAGAAAAACTGAAATTTTCAACACCTAAAATGGTTACCATGGAAACATGGGGCAGTGAAATCGATATCATATTTGGTCTTTTCGACCCAAAATACCCTTATGGTGAAATTTTCACGGAAATTGAACCTATTATTATTCGTATTATTATTTCTATATAATACTTTATTAATTATTATTAAAACCGTGCGGGTTTCTGAACGTTCGTTCTGTACGGCTTTTGTAACGCACGCAGAATAATATGTTCTCGATGGTAGATATATAATAATAAGATATTATTCACAAATTGCTAAATATTGTGGATAATGACGAGGCACCACTGCACTCGTCTTATTATTTCCTTCGCTGAAAGAAGAAAAATATTAGGGAATAATATACTTATCACATGCTCAAGCCAATAATTCGGTGACGATTCCGCATTTAAATTATCTTGAACTACTTCAGGAATTTTATTATTTAGAGGTCCATATATCTTTCTTTTATGAATTACACTTTGTTTGTGTACCGTCTATTTACAATCTGTTCTGTGCTGTTTTGTGTCTATGTTTACAACTATTTTCTTACGAATTCTGACCTTGTGTTGTTGGAATATGGATTGGTATGATTGCGATTATATTAATACACCTTGGGCAAGTTGTCAATCGTTTCCAGTCGTCCGTCGCATGAGCGACAAACGAGGCGTTTCATGTTTGCATATGGAACAAATGCCAGATGATCTATCGGTCTACGTACCTTTCGCAAAGTTATAAACTACATATGTATTTCAAAGATTGCAAAGGCCTAGAAGTTTACCGCAGACAAAGATACGCCATTTTTGAACAAAAGTCGACTAATCTCGACGGCACGAACTTTGTGTACTGAACGCTAGTTACAGTGCTTACACACGGTAACGGGACCAGCTTCGAGTTCGTAGTTTCCGCAAATAATTCAAGTACTTTCTGAGGAATATACAGGTGTTACACTATTTTGTTTTCAATGTTCGGAATATTGTCGTAGTCTGTGAAAGTATTGAATTCATTACCTGACTCTTGGAGGCCTGGACACTGCACTTGAACACCTTGTTGCAGTGGAAATTGTATGTCTAGTACCGCATGAAAGCACACAGTGTGTCGAAAGTTCAGGCGGGCTCCATTCGAATACGAACCGGGTCCCCTATATCGGCGAAAAAACTAAACTACAAGGACTAAAACTTTGCTTATTAGATGTATTTTTGTCTGACTCCAAATCATGACTAATGTTACCGAGATTTTCACGTCAGAAAATTTTCATGGCCGGAGAAATGAGCTTACCGGCTACGATGTTAAGTTGTGTTTGTTTACATTGACGAGCACACCGAAGATCAATGCACCAAAATTAATGACATGGACGCGGGTTGTCGTGGTGTAGATTGAACAGAGAATAAATTCCGTATTTTTTTTCAGAGGAGACAAACTTTGCTCGTACATGTGGTAATGAACGTTATCGATCAGTATCTTTTTATCGGAATTGAAACATTTTGTCTTGCACACACGCATTTAGTTCCCCGTTTACAATGGCGCCAAACTGGTGCGCCCAAAGTTGCTGAAACATAAAAAGTGTCGTCGATTCAATATGAATACAAAAAAACCAATGAATATGTTGATATTATGGTATATAATTTAAAGAGGCACTCCTACTTGGTAACATTTTTAAAACATATTTTTTAATGCCAACGGTCGATATTTGACGTAGCGACTGCGCGCGAGTAGTAATATATTCTTGTATTCTGTGACATGAATTTTGTTTCCCCCACCCATTTTAGCTACAGACACCTGCCGGAATGTACGCGTATGTGAGTTCACATACAGGTCACCGCGACAGCTGGCGATGAGTCATATACAGCAGCCTGAACTCAGTGGGAAATTCCCTGCTGAGTCAGGTCACATTCTGAATGAGACTTGCGCAATACACTAGCTATGACTCACTGGGTAATCCACTATCAGAACATCTGTCGGAATGACATTCTATTATCGGATCATTTGTTCGATAGATTCTGACTGTGCTGCAGCTCTGTACCATTCCATAAGGGGTTCCAGTGCCCGTTCCGGAGGTGATTCTCGTCTTCTGGATGTAAGTATGAATTTTATCAATATCTGTTGGCGGCCCCCTTTTCACTATGTTTCTCATTTTTCCTACCCTACCGGAACGGGGAACAACACTTACGTTAGATTTTCAACCCTACCGGAACCAGAACCGTAGGGAGTTTCAATAGGGATGTTGCGCAATACCTTTACAGTAGGGGCTTTCCAGTATGACTTTCCGATAGGCTTCGAGTGTTGCTTAGCAGCCTGTGATGTCATGTTAAGGGTCTGTCTTATTCTACATTTTTCATTTTCCCATTCAATATGACTCCCTAACGCTTTTGGATATGCAACCCCATGGCCTGTTATGAGGGGATGATTCAGACGAATAGCATATTTTGTTTTATATGTGTCAAAAAGTAAATTATCGTCCACGACGGCGTGATCTGCATTGGCCGCGCCACTTCTCAATTTCTTAGATTTTCATTCTGAATTCCGTACAGTGTCATGTTCGTTCTCTCCTTTTTATGTTTGAAGAGATCGCGATAACATTCAATAAGATTATATTTATTCAAATTGAAAAGTGCCTGACCCTCAAATGTGAGAACCATACGCTCGAATATATTTTTGCAACATTTTGTACTACTCAGTTATCTTCATGTCCCGTTACTTCGAGATCAAAAACCAGGTCGAAAGTATCTGGAACTAGTACTACTCCGCTTTCTAACTTTGGACATCGTATGATAAGTGTCTGGCCTGGATCTGCCTCACTTGGATTATGAGCAACCACATGATGAGTTCTTTCTGACTTCGTTCCATTCGGTATTCGGTTGGTGAAAGTCGGTGATAATGTTCTATCGTACCCCATTTTCGTGTAATGTATATAGTAACTAAGAAGAAAAAAAGAAAATAAATCACATCTTTACATAAATATTTCCATCTGATTGAAAGATAAATCGATTACCCGTGTCGCGAATCAATCGAAGAACCCAATATTCTTGTAAATGTTGGACTTCCATTTCATCATTATCAACCTCCTGAAAGACGTTTATGAATTCTAGTCGCTTAAAGAAGTTAGTCTTTTGACATTCCTTAATGAAAGCTAAAATGTTATGATACAGATTATCATCCTTTAGTCTCACACCTGGATTTGCTCGAAGGATATGTCGATTTACCCGCCGAAGTTTGCACCATTCCAATTCGACAGAGAAACCAAACAGGTCTTTATTTTTAGAAAGAAACTTTGTAATATTCTTTTCACCAAACATGCCGACTCCGTAAGACCATATATTAATACATAATTTTATTTATAATGACTAATGTTAATCCAGTTAAAAATATCCATAGCTGTTCTCCAACAAATCCGACCACCGATCCTGCTGTTTTTAATAGAAAACTAACAAGTGAACCGATTAAACCTGGTATTGCAGCAGCACTTTTTGCAGCCAATGTTTTTAACCATTCGCCAAATTGCTTTACAATTTCTTTCGCTTTTGTATATACTTTTGGTGGACCTGAACCCTTATTTGCTCCAGAGCCGCCAGTTCCTGCTGATCCTCCTCCTTTAGTTACAGCCAGGGCAATTGTTGATATTGTCATTCCAAGGGCAGTCAATATTGCAGCGATTGTTATACCATTTCGTTTAAATAACTCTCTCAGCTTCAGCCTGAGTGACAATTCTGGATCGGAAATTACATCACGAAGAGACCTAGTCGTAGCCAGACTTTCACGTGCCTCACTGATCTTACCATGTTCATATTCAATTCGATCAACAATTTTAGCTTCTCTTGTTATAAGTTCAGCTAGTAGTTTTTCAGCTTTTTCTTTTCCTTGGGTGCTCGTTTCAGGATCCTTTAACTGTTTTTCTACTGCTCTTTTCTCTAGCGTTATTTTCTTTTTTTCATTGTTAAGATCTTTAATATGCATATTCGCAAGCCTTAATTCATCATTAATAGCTCTATATTCAGGGTTTAGATTGTTCCATTTTTCGATTTTATTTTCAAAAGCTTGTATTTTATCTGCATTACCAGAAGCATCTTGCCGTAAGAATGTCAGTTCATCTTTGTATATACCCATGTCGTCTGGTGTCATCTTCTCAGCCGGTATTTTATCGTTTTTCACATCTTCAGAATACAATGTAGAACTTACATAGTCAGGCTCTGCGCTAGAGCGGTCCCTCGTGTTAGTCAGATCTAATACTTTATTTATAAATTCAGGTCCTCCTTTCCTCTTTTTTAATGTGGATTTCTCTAAAAATCTACTTCCTTTATCTGTTGTAACTCTGATGTCTTTATAATACAGATCACCACCAATAATCTTAGCATTTATAATTAATTCGTTTCGTGCATCCGGATTAGTAATCCTATATTTGTCTAAGAGTCGTTCAGCCATTTGCTTTGTAATTTCTACTCTATGTCCAGTCAAACGATCCACCAGTAGGCTAAACACTAAACGGTCGGGGTTTGCATCATCATCATAGGAAAACGTTGTTTCAGCAGTAGCATCATCGTCATTTAAATTTGCATCATCGAAATCCTGGAGTGGTATATCTTCTCCTCCTTCTGCCATATTGTCTCTCTATATTACTACAATTATTTTTTATCATCCCTTACATATACAGTAAAAAAAATGCACGTCTCAGTTGTTGAAAGTGTTGAACAATTGGCCGACTATATCGAAAGAACTAGCGCCGCATATCGACGAAGTTACAAATTGATGGGTCGAATTGATATGGCTCTTAATGTGACTAAGGGAATTCTTGTAAGTTCTGCTGTAATAGCGGCAATTCCGGCAGTTCCAGTTCTTTTAGCTTTGACTCCTATACCAGGTGTTATTATTGATGTAATTCAAGGAAAAACAGGAGTATCGAAAAGGCGAGAGAAATATAAATATTATTACGTTCAATATAAACAGCTGCTTACACAAATACAAGAAAAAGGCGCAACAACAGAAAACGCCTCAGAACTTATTCAGGACATATTTCATCAGGCACTAGAAATACAAAAACAAGAAGGATTTAGTCCACCGCTAGAGCGTTACATGCGACATTATGGATTAAATGGATATGAAAGTTGATTCCATTAGGAACTCCGTCCTATCGGCCATGTTTCTGCCAACCATTCGCCCGTGTCTGGATTGTATAACTGCACACGTTTGATATCATTTGGCGCCATCATGATTTTACTATGCTTTTCACTACGGATTTCTCCAGGTTTTTTCCGTACAAACTGTACAAATTGTGCCCGCTCGGTCTCCTTCCTTTTGAATTTCCCAGTTTCAAACAGATCCTTATAATCTTCAAAGTTCAAATGTTTTCTAACACAAACATCTTTTATCCCTTTATTTTTTTTCGTCTCCGAAGTTGGAGTCCGAAAAGCATACACTTTCGAGCATATGCCGACAAAATCAAGAATAGGTTCTCCATTCAACTCATCTTTAAATTTACCTATCACCTTTTTATTAATCTTTGGAAAATCGGGGGCTATTGCGGAGCTCATCCCACTAGTATCATATATAGACTTCTCACCATTCTGTTCTACATCTTCTCGGACTATATCATTGAAAGTTGTGTCTGCAGAAGAAAGAGGTACACTGTAAATAAAACTATCAGTATCTATGTAGGCTAATCGTATTCCAGCCCTTACCGTAATCAGGCGTGCCCGAATAATACCCGGAAACATAAATCTTGGGTGAACCTTGAGTATACCTGAAAAAACGCTCAAGACAGCACACCAAAGATGTACTTCAGGTCAACCTAAAACCATCCAGATTTGGCCACTTTAGGTTTGTTCCGGGTACTGATTTTAAGTGTTTTTAGGGTTTATACCTAAAAGACGCCCACAAGAGCATACCAGAGGTACACTTCTGGTGCCCATCCAAAACCATCCAGAATTGTCCACTTTAGGTTTTTTTCAGGTAGGGTTTTTAGGCGTCATTTGGGTGTACATACCTAAAAGATACCCCTCAACAGCAGACAGGTTGAATTTACAACAAAGGTATCAGACAATATGCCTCAAGCATTTACTTTTTGGGGCATTCTTAACTTCCATACATCTTACCAATGCATTACCAGTCCTTTATGCCAAAATTTAAATTGTAACTATTGCGCTTATTGTAAATTTGATCGATGTTCATTACTTGCTGCTACCAGTTCCTTTTCCAGATTTTCCCCGACAGTACGTGATTTTCAATAAGCTATGCCCACTATGAGCTGTTAAGAGTAATTAAAACGAAATTGAAATTAATGTGTTAAAAATAATGTGCTCTTTATTCATGCAAAACGTATTGCTGTATAAGGAAGTGATGAGCTTACAAGCTTCTGCATTTCCTAGAATGTTAAAGCTTCAACCATTAATAAACAAAATCTATCATTCTATAATAATGAACTTAATAACAACTTGTACAAAAATGTATTGACCACTTGAAAACCTTTCTGTAGTTTAAAAGAAGTACAATATTGAAAAAAAAATGTATAGAAAAAAGGGAAAAAATGCATCAAATAAAGGTAAATATGTATTTTAAATGCTTTAAAAGGGATGGGCGAGAAAGTGTGATTTATATCTCCCTTTGGTTGATTAACTAAATAGAAGTCGTTTTGGTAAACCACAGATCATGCGATTATGCTAAAAATCCAAGAAAAACAGTTTCCGTTGGGCTTCATAGTTTCAGTGGGAGAAAAGCTCCAAACATGTATATCAGCTGCTTGCTAACCCATCCTTTTAAAAAAAGGTCAATGTTCAATGCAGTGTATATAATGTTTCATTGGAATGACAGTATTGAAAGGTAAATACAATTACTATGACAAAACACGAGCAAAACAGATCTTTGTCTTAATGAAATTGTGTAAATTAGCAGTACTTGTGTGAGGTAGGATGTTGCGGATGCTATGCTTCACATTAAATAATTTTGAATCTAAAAAGTCAAAAATATTAAAAAAAGATGGAAACAAAAATTTTTACGACTTTCTGTAGTACTTTCTGGTTATTGCGACTACGTGAATTTCACCCTGTAATCATATCGGAAAACAGGAAAAATTAACTATGTACTGAATGCCAATTGCATGTAAATGTGCTTAATTATAATATATGTACTGGAATGAACATTGTTAATTGCATACAATGCAAATTAAGAGCATAAACTGTAAGACATTTGCATGTGTGAATACTCAGTTTCTTGAACCCCAAACACACAACTGTGAGCAATTGTGTAAGATTGGCTAGCCACATGCTGTAAGCGATCTTTGCTCTCTGGACAAACAATAAGCAGTCACATATCTGAATGACACTATGTAATTCGCTATAAAATTTATTACGGCTAGCTAAGAGACACAATGCCCAGTTATGTGTTCGGGGTTGAGGTATGGAACAAGCCCACACTCGAATTAGTTTTACTGCCTGTTTAAGAATATAGATCCTGTTTCATTAGAGTTGTTACATTGTTATGTATATCAGTTAATACGCTCCATCAGGACTGCCTGGGGAGAATTCTGATTGGGGTTGATGTGATAATATAGTTCCAAAATAAGGTAAATACATTTTGTGCAGAGTAAAGTCAAAAATAGGAGTTGGGTCTAAAAAATTGTTCAAGTATAATAGACGGAAGAGCAGGCACTGTTCATCCCTCTTTTCCAGAATATTTTTGTAAGTAATGTGTAAACTGTCAAGTAATGTGCTGAAAACCTGTCTCAAAGCAAAATTCTGTTTCCATTGATGCTTTTTATGTTGGTAACAAGACATTAAAATCACCAAGTATTTGATGTGTGAAACTGTTCTAGGCTGTGATGACCTTACCCTACAGGATGACTGGCTTTGTGAAATTCTTGAACTGTCTAAAATTAATCTCCTTGAAGTCCCTTCCTGTGCCCTATCGCACTTATCATGTTGCCAAGAGAATTATCAATATCTGCTTCTTTAACTTCTTTAGGCTGGCTGTGCATCTGCGTGAAAGCTGCAATGACAATATTTACATATAAGAAAAATAAAGAACATCATTACCTGAGAAAATTTTTAAAGGTTACTTATTAAATGGGATAAAGTGTACATATTATTGACATCTGTATGACCTTAAATCTTTGTACTTTTGCTGAAATACATCTCACAGTTTGGCAAACAAAAATCTACAAAGACAAAAAAATTGCTGTTAGACTTAATGAATCATGTACTGAATTGATTGGGATTCCATTTTATCAAAGATTTTGAATACTGACAACCTCATGTACTACCAGAAGGTCAAGAAGTAAAGTCATGTTGGGTCATAAAATCTGTGTAAGGATATTTAAGAACTACAATTAAGCTCTCTCTCACATAGAATATGGCTTGCAGCACATATGCCAAAAATATCAAAAAGAATCTGTAATCCGTACAATGTTATTAAATGACACAGAACACAACCTTGATATGACCGCACATTCTTTTACGTCTGGCAATATGAGCTGTGATGTACTTAAAAAAATTGTGACCAAAAAGGACTCACGGTGGGATTTCAATTCATAACTTATTGACAACAGTTGCAATATAGCATTTTTGCTGAATGTTTAACCACTCCAAACTCCAAACAGAAATATGAAGAAGTAGGGTCATGTAAGAAACATAAAAATGTCTAATTATTACATACCTAAAATGGATGACAAGGATCAATGCCTTGTCTTCTATTTGATCCTTGACCTTTCACGTTGCGGGTAACCAATTCGTCATCTGTATAAAACTGATGCCATAGGAACCTAACACATGCTGTTGGTGACCGTTGTTTTGCTTTCTGAACTGCTCTTGTGAAGAATTTCGATGGGACATACACACAATCCCCAGGTGTCAGAGGGACATACTGCAAAGTTTTTAAAAATAGAGAAAATTAATACACCACATAGTAACATACCACTACCAGAATTTGACATATCATTATTCTATCTTGTCCACATTTGTATGTTTGTGGAGTAATATGGTAACACGTCTTAAAGGGATCCTCGAGGGGTTAGCAATACGATTTCAAATACTGTGAAAAATTGAACATACCTTGTTCCTTGTTGTTTGTGTTCTTTTACGTTTTGCAGACATCATGTACTCAGCTTCTGGTCAAAACTTGAAAATAACTGCACGAAAGCAATTCAAAGTCGCGTCTTTTTTAACGGCCGACCGTTGAAATGATAACGTCGAGATGTATCCTCATTGGGTGCACTTTGACCTTTTGTCCTCGTTCCATCATCGTAAAAATAAGTTTGTCGTCAAAGTCTTGCCGTAAAAAGAGTATCATAAAATCACACATAATCCAACAGTTTTCGATAATTTCAGTACATTTATAGAAAAATATTGAAGAATTTTGTGAAAAAGTGCGATCAGCAAGTATTTCTAAATATTTACCTGGGCGAGCCGTTTCCCAGCATGCTGTGTGACGATCGGCCATATTGTTTCTTGGAAGTTGGAAGTTTCGACAACATAGCAGGCACAAATAATGATAGCAACAACCGTGAGCGTACGCGCAAACGAGGTAACTACTTTAGTTACCTACTTGAGTGACCCTTCGACACCAATACCACGTTCAACCAGAAGAAGATGGTCCTCAAGAGACGACGTCGATCAGAGTACAAGCGATATGACCACGACCGATTGTAATTTCCAACACACCATCAAGTACAACGTTTGAAAGCAAGTAGTAGGTCAGGTCGATCAGAGTTGTGATATTAAAAAAAAAAAAACCAAAGTACAACGACCAGTTCTCCCGACAATGTCGACGATTTGTCAGATGCTGTCCCACAGTTTTCCTTTTTTGAAAGTGAAATCGAAAGTACGGACACGATAACAACGGAATGTACAGGTGAAACTGAAGACACTCACTTGACGATTTTAAGTTCAGACCTCGCAAATCAAAAATGGGATAACTATCTCGACGACTACACTGCCGATTACGATGAGCGTTATTCGGATTCCTGCCAATATAATTCAGATAATGCTGAACTTTCGAGCGAAAGCCAAGACACTGACGAAGGAGATAAACCGCTATATCATGTGGAAAATGTCTGTAAAATTGAGTGTATCGCTGTAAAGGGAAGTGTGATACATAGCAAAGACTACACGCCAGTAACCAGGAGAAATAGCTACACTGTACAGTTCATGAAACAGGGGAAGTGTCCTATGGCCAAGTAAGGTACTATGCCAAATTTAAACTTGTGTCCTGATGAATTATTGTGTACAGAAGCATGTTTTTGTCAGAAACCTGTATATGTCGCCATGATAGACAAGTTCAAAGTCAGGCATGATAGGCATGTATAATACAAGATGATGTCACAAATGCAACTTTGAAGCATATCATCCCTGTAGATAAAAATGAAAGAGAACTTTGTGTGCATAGACATTGGAAGTATAACTCAATGTTGTGTTTTTGTTGATTGCAACAGAGCTGAATTTTTTTGTGTGTGTCTGTTCTCCAACAGCATAGAAAAGGATTAGGGGACTCAGTAATTCTGTGGACAGATTTTCTTTTTCCAAGCTTGCAAACACATTTTACAGAAATATGAGTGAAATTTCACATTTTCTGTGCACTTGCTACATATAAATCAATGCATTATGGGAATGATGTGGAAATGTAAAAGAATTTGTGAACACATAGTCATTCCATTACATGCAATAAAATATTCAAGAGAATTGAATTTTGTTAGTAATTGTGTGAATGTTTAATCTTAGCCATTATCAACATATATTGCTATCATTCAGTCTCTAATATGAATATTTCTATGATTTAAAAAACATCATTTTCTGTGAAAATTATAAATTCAAAGTTGTGTTGTGAGGAAATCTGAATGAAATCAAAAGTATACATATTTAGCTCACAATCAGTTTAACAATGTGAGCTTATAGTATATGTCAGCATTTGTCATCTGAATGTATGTATGTATTGTATGTGTATGTGTGTTTATTTATTTCTTTATTGCAACTCTTTCAAAGCAGGGGCTCACTAAAAATAAAAGGAGCAGCAAATTACGCAGGGATCTGGAAATGCAAGTAAACAATTACAGAACTAGCTTTTAAAATATCAACCACACTATGCTGGAAAGGAAATAACAGTATATATATATGTATGTAAGTAAGTATGTATATGTGTGTATGTATGTGTATGTGTGTGTATTGTATGTATGTATGTGTGACCCCATCCGTCGGTTCGGAAGGGTTCGTTGTTATTGTTTGGCATTGCGTTGTGTATTTTTAGTCCAAACCTTCTAGGGTGTTACTATCATACACTGACTGACTCGCAGACATGGTTAAACACTGCAACTTTAATGCCTTTATTGCTATTCAGTCAGCGGCTCCATCTGTCCATGGCAGTACCTACTCAAGGCAGCCATGTTAGCAAAGAGAGAATTACAATACTTATTTACACAAGTCGACAAAATATCTGTATCAAAATATCATTCTAACTTTAACCAAAACTTACAATCTCTGTTCAAAAACGCATATCATGGCAAACAGAATCATATTGCGGCATGTTTCACAGTAACTGTACTGACGCTAACAAAATGAACTGTTTCCAAACTCGTCAAAACTGTTTACAGAAATTCTGGGAAAGCAGAGGATATTACTTAGGTTACTGAGCATCAATGTGTTCAAGGCATAAAGCTGAGAAAGTTCAAATAGCTGACGGCAGCAATGACAAACAACAGCTCGGCCATAGCACTACAATGCAACATGTGACTATCAATAGCAAATCCATCCACTCAATATAAATGCTCAAAATTCACGAAATCCTGAACATCCTTCATAAATATTACAGTTGAGAGTTCTCTAGACACTAAATATCAATTCCGTTTCAGTAATAGACTCGGATGTCAAAGATTACACATTTTTATGAGCGATTGTAAACAGTGACTGAAAGTTACCAACCTACTCAAGGCAGCCATGTTAGCAAAGAGACCGATGTCACCTCTCTGCCACGCGAGGGCGCCTTACAATGATGTAACAGTTTATGATATGCATAAAAAGAGAATGTGTGTTGCTGATAACTACAATGCAAAAGAAACTATACATTATATTTTATCAAAAATCTTGGTCACATACTCCCCTGGTTTGAAAAATGACGGCTCGTCATTTTCAGCAATTTTCAAACTGATACAAAGGTTTACAAAAATCAAACTGCTGTTGCTACTTCACTCATTAAAGACATAAGAAATCCATATCTCTCTGGAGGTTTACGTTTTCTCAATGGGTATCTACGAGTAGGTATTTCAATAGATTTATCAGTTACATCACACTCATTTTGCAAATTATCAGAAGTGACGGAAATAGGATGGGTGAACCCACTGGAATCTAATGATGAAATTTCTGAGGGATGTGTTGGCATTGTGTGATCATGTGTTATGTGTGTTCTGGGAGTCTGTGTGGAAACAGTACCATCTGCAGAAACACCATGACTAGACTGTGTCGATGCACTAGACGCTTGTGTGATTTGCTGAGGCAATACTGCATTGTTTTCTGGGATATTAGTTAACACTGGTTTCTAATGTTGTACAGGTAGTAACTAAAGTACTGGCATTCTGTAAACAGCACCATCCTCTTGCTGGACTACAACTGGATACAGCACTTTGGGAATATCATTTGCAGAAGCTATAAACTCTAGAGCATCACCTTCTTTACAGTCCGTGATTTCTGTTTCATCTCTCTCAACAGATTTCATAACAGGATCACTGTTGAAGTCTCTTGTTTCTGTAGTCTCCTCACTTTCAACAGGAAGGAATGAACAGTCCTTCAACATGTCCTGATGCAAGATACGTTCTGTAGCTCCAGACTCACTCTTAACCATGTAAACAGGAAGGTCTGGTCTCTTCTCTACAACAAGATAAGGAGCCTTTTCCCAGCGGTCTCCAATCTTGTGTTTACCAACTTCTTTTAGTTTCACCAATACACGATCACCAACTGAAAGAATGTCCGCCTTTGCTTTCTTATCATACTGGTCTTTCTGTTTTGATCTGGCTTTATTTGCCTGGTCACAAGCTTCTCGATATGCAGTCTGTAACCTTTCACGAAGAGCTTGGGTATATTCACTGTAATCCAAGTGGTCCTTTGTCTCAGATGATGTATTAAAGATGACATCTACCGGAAGACGAGGCTTTCTATCAAACATCAAATAAAAAAGTGCACAACCTGTAGATTAGTGACGCGTACAGTTATATGCGTGAGTTAAAGCATCCAGATGCTCTTTCCAATCACGTTTCTGCGATGGGTCTAATGTCCCTAGCATATTAAGCAATGTCTGATTGAACCTTTCAGATAATCCATTGCCTTAAGGGTGGTATGGTGTAGTATGCGACTTGATTGTATTAGTAATCTGACAGAGTTCCTTTATGAGAGCACTTTCAAAATTCCTTCCCTGGTCTGAATGCAGTCTGAGAGGAAAACCATACTGGCACATGAAGTTTTTCCAAAGAACTTTTGCAACTGTTGTCGCTTTCTGGTTTAATGTAGGATAAGCCTGGGCATATCTTGAAAAATGATCAGTAACAACAAGTACATTTTCAAAACCTGCTTTTGAAGGTTCCAAGGTCAAAAAGTCTATGCACACTAGTTCCAATGGCTCCGATGTAGTGACACTAACTAAGGGTGCTCGCACGGTCTTGACATCAGCTTTTCTGAGACAACATCTTTCACACTGGTCACACCAAGTTTTCACTTGCATGTACATCTTAGGCCAATAAAAACGTGACACGTACGAGATCCAAAGTTTTATCGAATTCCAAATGACCCATTTCACAATGAAGTTTCTGGAAGACATCTTGTCTATATTTGAGTGGCAAAACAAGTTGAAATATTTCAGTTCCTTTAGGTGGATGAATCTTCCTATGAAGAACACCATCTCGAGTAACCAACTTTTCCCACTGATGTACTAACAATCTAGCTTCTGCACTTAAATCTTTCATTTGTCATCTTCCTGGTTTCCTTGACAAACGTGTGGCTTGGATAACCTCAAAAGAAGAATTCTGCTGTTGACTAAATGTCAACTCCTGGAATGTCATACCTTGTAGTGTGTCTGAATACGAAGAACAGTTTTTGTAAATCTTCATTCTCTGTCATGGGATTTGCTTCATCTGTGCACTTTGATACATTACATACTGCCTTCAGAGTTTGGGCAACATCTTGTTTAGGTATCCTTGACAATGCATCTGCGTTGGCATTGCTTCTGCCTGGTCGATATTTAATGTCAAAATCAAACATAGCAAGCTGGAAACCCAGCGTTGACAAGTCACTTCTAACTTGGCAGACGACATCACATATACCAGAGGGTTATTGTCTGTAAGCACTGTGAACTATTTCCATAAAGATAATCTCTCAGTTTGTCTGTTACAGCCCATTTTAAACAGAGAAATTCCAATTTGTGTGCTGGATGTCTGGTTTCTGGTGGTTGCAAGCCACGACTACAATAAGCCATGACTCTATCTCTACCGTCTTGTTGTTGAACCAAAAACTGCTCCCAATCCCTGAGACGATGCATCAATCTGCAATGTAAATGGTTTGGTAAAATCTGGATTGCCAAGGATGGGTGCTGAAAGGAGTTTCTGCTTCAAACACTCGAATGTGTCCTCACATGCTTCACTCCAGATAAACGGTGGCACATCTTTCTTTAGACCATATCCTTTTGACGTCTACGAGGATCTCCAGAGGTGAGTTTAAACAATAGTGCAGCAATCTTACTGTAACTTTCAATAAATCTTCTATAGTACCCTGTAAATCCAAGGTACTTCAGTAGGTCTTTCCTGTTACTTGGTCGAGGCCAATCCTTCACCGCTCTTGTCTTTTCAGGATCTGTACTGATACCATCTGCAGACACCACATGGCCGAGGTAATGTACTCCTTCTTCAGAAGATTGCATTTCTGTGGCTTTAACTTTAGACCATGCTCACGTAGTCGATCAAACACTAGCTGCATTCTATCAAGATGCTCATCGAAAGTCCTTGAAAAGATTATGATGTCATCCAAATATATCATACAGTGAAGAAATGCTGATCACCAAGGCATGACATCATTAATCTCTGGAATGTACGGGGCGTTTTGTAGACCAAATGGCATTCTGTTGCCTCATACAATCCCATAGGCGTGGTGAATGCCGTCGTGGGTTATCTCGCTCCTCAACTTCTACTTGCCAATAGCCAGCAGTGAGATCCAATGTTGAGAAATACTTGGCACCTCCCAATGATTCTAGAGCATCATCAATGCGGGGTAGAGGGTAAGCATCACGGATAGAACGCAGATTCAATTGTCTATAGTCTATGCATATTCTAGGAGTACCATCTCTTTTCCTAACGACAACAATTGGACTTGCATATGGACTTTTGCTCGGTCTAATAACATCAGCAGCTGCCATATCTTCAATATGTTTCTTTACCTCTTGGTACTGAGCAGGAGGAATCCGAAGTGGAGGTAGACGGAAGGGCTGGCTATCAATTAATGGTATTTCATGTTTAACTGTTGCTGTTTGTCCATAATCAAGTGAGTGCTTTGAAAATATGTCAGAGTTCTTCTCAAGCAAGACTTCAGGCTTGTGTAGTTGTTCTTGATTTTCAACTGCAGAATCTGTCAAATCTGGGAGAGAATATTCACTTTGTTTCTCATCCTTCATGATGTTACGACACTGAGCAGATGGTTGGATTTTAACTGGAGCATGTTCCCGTTTATGAATCTGTCTCATTCTGTTTTTCTTCCTTCCTCTTTCTGTTACATCAGGAGTTGAAGACGACTGTGTTTTGCCAGTCTTCTCATCAGGTTGACTACTCACGACAGGAAACTCCTCTTCATCAATCACGGCATGTACTTCAGCCAGATATGTTTTTGGCCAAATAGTTACTGGTCTGGTCGAATAGTTGAACACTCTCACTTTGGTACGCCCATCTTGAACATCATTTAAAACTTTACAAACAGAAATTCCATTTGGCAAATGCTTTGATTGTGGCCCTTCAATAAGAGCTGTGTAGGGCACTCCACTGGACCTCTTGGAGCATGACATGGAATGTGAGTTTCTTCCCCTGGTTGAATTACCATAGGACGACGACCACAGTACTTAGCTTGACCAATTCTACCTGTCCTCCCACCAAGTTCAGACTTGCCGAGTTCTCTGTAAGCAGTATACCATACATCTGAGGCTCTTTTGACCTTGCTGTGAAAACAGTGACCATGAAGGGCTCTCAAATCGTTCTGACTTGTACGGATTAAATTAGTTCCAACAAGCATTGGTACATCTAGACGATACTCTGTATTAGGAACAACAAATGCTGGCACCTGAGTGTACGTTCTTCCAAGGAATGTCAAGTCCAGGCGAATCACACCACCATGAGGAACATCATGACCTGCAGCCCCTTCTATCAAAACATCAGTAGATTCAGGTGTCTGGCTTGCAAGTTGAGGATGAGTTGTGTAGAAGGATTCTGTTACTGTAGTCACCTGAGATCCAGTATCAATAAGTGCCTTACATGTAACACCATTAACGTCTACTTCAGTTTCACTTAGTGGTCCTACAAACTGTTTTACCACTTCACTCTGTTGGCCAGAAGATGAATCAATCTTTATTTGTGTTTGGGACTGCGATGACTCCACCTGTGAAATGTCCCGCTTTCACAGGCTTTATCCTTTTAAAGACTTGTCTCCTATGTTTGACTGATCAGATAGTGGCTTAGAGCGACAGCCTTTTGCTATATGTCCTGGTTGACCACAGCGATGGCAGACATACTCTACACTACTTTCTTGACAGTCACTTTACCTTCCAGCTCTAAGATCCTTTTATTTTGCTCCTCTTGATTCATGGCAATTGTTTGTAACAACTTGGTTACCTCTGACAACTGCTGACTATCTTGGGATGCAATATCACCTGCCTTTGTTTAACAGATGCACTATCACCCTTTGTCACATGAGGTTTTGCTTGACTTTTCCTAGGTTGGTAAAACTGATCCTTTCCTCTCTTGAAATGTATCGAAGTTCATTTCGCAGCTGACCAAATGTCATCTCACGCACTCTCATAGGTGCTAATCACTGATATATCTCTTGATCACGCAGACCTTTCATAAACTGATGAGTAAGTTTGTAGTCTCGGTCTGGTAATGGTCTACCATTGTTGAGCTTACTTTCAACTTTCCTGAGTATATCTTCTAATGCAATTGCAAATGAGCGATAAGATTCATCAGGGCGCTGTACTCGTTCATAGAAATTTCCCATGGATCTACTGACATAAACCATCACCATATTCAGCACGTAGTTCATCAAATGCTCGCTGTACTGTTTGTTCACCAGGTGGCAAGTTGAGGACCAACTTCCTAGCTTCACCACTTAAATGTCGAATAACCGTGGAAAACTTCAAAGACTCTGGCATTGGCCCAGCTTCAAACAAGTACTGGATATTTCTAATCCAATCTTCCACCAAGACTTTGCCATCTCGACTACCACTGAAGATTGGTACACCAGTACTTGATGAGAGGATGTTATTCTGTATTCAGGGCATGGCTGAGTCTGTGGATATGGTTGTATCTGTTGATTGTATGTGGGAATAGTCTGTGCGCGTGACTGTAAAGGAGGTTGCAAATGTGGAGGGCAGTAATTAATCTCCCTTTGGCCTGGTTGTACACCTACATTTGTGTTGTTGACTAGCATACACATTTCCACCTGTCATGTTATTTGTTATAGGCCTGTATTGTCTTGAAGTTGCGCTGGGCAAGCCAATATTTTCAGATGGTATAAAAGGTGGCTGAGCTAACATAGGCATTTGGTCATAATAAGACATATGAAGAACATGTTGACTAGGTGGTGGTAATGTGGACTGATTATTACTAGGTGGAGTAATACTGGAATCAGGGCCAACTAAATCAAATGTTAACAAATCATCACCAGGACCTGGTGTATACTGCATTTTGTCAATTTTTTTGTCAATAAACACTTCAAATATTTTTGAAAATATATGAAAATTTACAATACAAACTCAACCTGAATGAAATCAGGTGTACAGAACAATCTTTCAATTGTATTATAGACACTTCAACCTTAAGACAATATAATAGCCAGTATAGCCTTAATATACAGAGTAGGATAGTACAGCCTTAATACAACAAAATGCACGGCAGATGTTATCAATTCAATTGTGTAAGAGACACTTCAACCTTAAGACAATGTATTAGCCAGTATAGCCTTAATATACAGCGTAGGATAGTACAGCCTTAATACAACAAAATGCACAGCAGATGTTATAAACAGATTGCAAAAACAATCTTGAGTCTTGAAAAGTTGTACTGGACAACCAACCAGTGGTATAGCAAATTAAATTTACAAGAAAGAAAATTAAATTCACTCTGCAAAAAAAAATTCATGAACAATGGAACAGATTTTGAATCATGAAAATGAAAACGAAAACTTGTCTGTTGTATTTAAGTATTACAATTCTCAAATTCACTCAATCTGTTCAAAGTTTACAACCAACTTCTATTTCAAAACTTTCGAATCAATAAACTCAATTTAGGAACATTCTTACATTAATTATCCATAGCAAAAAAAAACTTGAATGGCTTCTTCGGGAATGTCCGACTTCAAATAGAATGAATTTGACTGCGGTAATGTCCAAACCATCTCATCCATGAGCAGATAATTCCACTAACCAATAACAATACAAGGACATCCTGGTCTCGGCACCAAATGTGACCCCTCCGTCGGTTCGGTTGTGTTCGTCGATGTTGTCTAGCATTGCGTTGTGTATTTTTAATCCAAACCCTGTAGGGTGTCACTATCATACACTGACTTACTCGCAGACATGGTTAAACACTGCAACTTTAATGCCTTTATGCTTTTCAGTCAGCGGCTCCATCTGTCCATGGCAGTACTACTCAAGGCGGCCATGTTAGCAAAGAGAGAATTACAAAACGTATTTACACAAGTTGACAAAATATCTGTATCAAAAATATCATTCTAACTTTAACCAAAACTTACAATCTCTGTTCAAAAACGCATATCATGGCAAACACAATCATATTGCGGGCATGTTTCACAGTAACTGTACTGACGCTAACAAAATGAACTGTTTCCAAACTCGTCAAAACTGTTTACAGAAATTCTGGGAAAGCAGAGAATATTACTTAAGTTACTGAGCATCAATGTGTTCAAGGCATAAAGCTGAGAAAGTTCAAATAGCTGATGGCAGCAATGACAAACAACAGCTCGGCCATAACACTACAATGCAACATGTGGCTATCAATAACAAATCCATCCACTCAATATAAATGCTCAAATTCACGAAATCCTGAACATCCTTCATAAATATTACAGTTGAGAGTTCTCTAGACACTAAATATCAATTCCATTTCAGTAATAGACTCGGATGTCAAAGATTACACATTTTTATGAGCGATTGTAAACAGTGACTGAAAGTTACCAACCTACTCAAGGCAGCCATGTTAGCAAAGAGACCGATGTCACCTCTTTGCCTCGCGAGGGCGCCTTACAATGATGTAACAGTTTATGATATGCATAAAAAGAGAATGCGTGTTGCTGATAACTACAATGCAAAAGAAACTACACTTTACATTTTATCAAAAATTTTGGTCACATATGTATGCATGGAGATGTGGATTGATTGATAGATGGATTAATATCTACATAACTGACCACTGCTAAAACGTTAAAACCTATTTTGCGTGTAAATGCAATCTTGGCTGTAGATGAGATTTTTTAGGGTTTCGAGACCACAGGTCCGAAACCCTCTAGTAAAATCATTCTTTTTTATTATTATTTCTTCTTCTTCCGTCCTCTAAATGCAACTGCCATGCGAACACCGTGGCCCTAGAGACTTCAAATTTGGTACATAGATAAAACTCCTCACAAGTAATTTTTGATCACATGACCATAACAATGGGTCACGTCACCTGGCGCCCATTTAGATTAAACTTTAAAATCGACCTCATTTGCATAAAAATAAATCAATCAAAATTCTGTCAAAATTTTGTAGACCATAGGGCTAGGCTCCTTGATGCCAAATATAGGTCATAGGCCCTGCCGATTTTGAGAAGATTTTTAAATTATAATTTTTCACATTTTCAGTGACCTTTGACCTGCCCTATACCTATGCAGCTGAGCTATGGCAAAGGCTTATTCTAGCCTATGTTAAAGTCAAAGAAAGCCAGCGGCTATTGGACAATGACCGGTAGGGGACCAAATTACACTCCCCAATTTTGGGGATACCGCTGGACCTTTGACCTTGGCAGTTTCCTGGAACTCATTTAGTATGCACATATCTAATTCTGGGCTCGCATACAGAGCGGATGGTCTGATTTTCGGTACACAGGAATAATTATGGGAGCAAAGTTTTTTGGCAAAATGTCACATGACCAGCGACTTCCGGTACCTCTTTAATTATGCACATACCTAATTTTGGGCTAAATAATAGAGCTAGAGGTCTGATTTTTAGTATTTGGGATAGCTATCGGATACAATTTTTTTGACAAAATATCAAGTGACCATGATGACCTTTGACCCAAGATATACATATATGTCCATAACTGAGTAACCACAAGGGCTACGCCCGTCATATTTGGTAGGATGGGAGACCTTATGACGCCACATACTTCACCTTATTAATTATGCACATATCTAATTTCGGGCAAGCCGATAGAGCTGGATGTCTGATTTTTGGTATATAGGGATTACTATGGGATACCATTTTTTGACAAAATGTCACATGACCTCGATGACCTTTGACCTCAAATATACGTATTTGTGCATAACTCAGTAACCACAAGGGCCACACCCTTTATATTTGGTATGAGCATCTTGGGAGACTTTATAGTTCCATATACTAAATAATAATGCACACATCTAATTTTGGGCAAGCTGATAGAGCTAGAGGTCTGACTTTTGGTATATAGGGATAACTATGACATTTAATTCCTTTAATAAAATGTCAAATAACCTCGGTGACCTTTGACCTCGATTTCATAAAAACTACCATAGCCTTCCATATTTTTGCACATGTATTTCTCTATTGCCCTGTTGACCCAGATGTCTCGAAACCTGGTCATTGCTGCTTTGCAGATATATTTTCAAATGAAATTGTCATTCCCTAAAATATGCAAATGAGCATTATGAGAAAATGGTAAAAAATTTAAAACAACCTCTGTTCGGATTGCCTTTCAAATTACTATGCAAGTATCTTGGGGGATCTCATACAGTATTATGCATTTTGTGAAGACTATTATTTTCTAGGAATGAATTTGTTGATGATTTTCTTCTTACTTTATAATTTGTTTAAATTATGACAAAATAACATTTAAGTTGAAATTTTTGAGATTTTTTTGGTCCAAAATTTCTCTGAATTTTTTTTTAGTCCAAAATGGTTGTGTTTTTGATTTGGTTATAATTGCCCCGGAATTTCTAAGTCATATGCAGGTTTTTTTGGGTGACTATGATAATACCTCAAAATTTCTAAGTCGTATGCAGGTTTTTTTCAGGTGGCTATGATAATGCCTCAAATTTCTAAGTTTAAAGCTGGTATGTTTAGGGCGGTTATGCTTATGCCTCAAAATTTCTCGGCCAGAAGCAGGTATGTTTGAGGCGGTAATAATACAGCTTCAAAATGTCTCAGTGTGTAGCAGGCGTCTTTTAGGTACGCCCACATCATACCTAGCCATTGAGGTAAAAATGGGGTAGGACTACTCACAAACCAACAACACACCAGTTTACACAGTGGTTTGTCTTAGGTTTGACAATGGTATGTTGTAATCATTGGAGTGTTGTTCAGGTACTGTATTGGTAGACCTTAGGTGTACTCCAGTGCCTCTGAATTTGGTAAGGGAGGGAACTGCTTTCGAAAGTAATTGTAGTGCATATCATACATAAGTAGCTTAAAAAGTTCAAGCACTGCCGCGCCAATGAAAACTGGCTTTTTATATTCATATTGATCCCTTTTCAGTTCCAGTAGGCACTGTCGCAGGAATCTCCATCCTCTTTGGAAGTTATGAGAGTTATATGTTTCATCTTTGGATTATACTTCTGAATCTTTTTACGACCACTATCCGTACTGCCAGAAACAAATTTAAAGTCTCTGTACTTTCGAACGTCTTCTATTGTCTTGCCGAACATTGCATTATTCATAAGCTTATAGAAATTCTTTTCAAAATCTTTCCCTTTGCCCTCATTTTAGTGTTAAAGTCAATATATTCCATGAGACACGGCGCATCTTTGAAGGCAAGCGCCCGATGAATCTTTTCCAGTCTCATTCCCATCCGAAGATAGAATTCAAGCAACTTATAATGTAAGACGTATCGATGTCTGTCCATAAGACTTGTAATCAGTCGACTGCCCTGCCTCGGAATTCGTAGTGATGGGGCGCTAATGGTAGATTGGAATGTTCTTCATGTAATTCAGCCGGATATTCTAAGTCTACTTTTAGAAAACTTGGCGGAAATCTAGCGCCGCGTCCCGAATCCAAGCCTGCTCCGCCTTCCCATTCTAACAATTCTTCCATCGTCATCCAATGAAGTCCGCCCATTGGCATTGCCTGACTCATTGCCCATCCGTAAAGATTGTTAGCATCGAGATATTTTATTTCAGTTAACGATTTCTCCGGATCGTAATTCCGCCAGTGGCAGTGTGAGCCGGATGATTTGTCTGTAAGTAATGAATATTACACTGACTGATACCACCTCGAATTCCCCTCTGAATGAAAGTCATCTGCTCAGCATCTTGAATGAGTTTAAACTTATTGCCCGTGAAAAATAACATGGCATCCCATGTTAAGCCGGGCGCTGACATATAGTGCGCTGGATCTAACTTATATGCTTTTAAACATGTGTCGCGGAAATTTTTGAATATATTCGCAAGAAGTAGAACGTCCGTCTCACAATAGAATTCCATATAATCACGAATCGTCCGACATCCAACTTCGTCCCATACTCGCAATGCATGTTCGTGATCAGACTCAGAAATCCCCTCTTCCGTTAATTCGCTATAAAATTTGTGTCTCTCCGGGAGCTGGTCCTCTTCTAGTCTGTCAACCGAGTCTAAATATTCATATGGGAAGAAACCTTTCGCCCGCTGAATGTCCGGGTACGAAAGTGGTACTGCCGTCCATCCATCCTCTGGCACAGTCTTTGCCAACTTAGCGAGCGACCCAGACATCAACTGAGCACTGTCCATAAACTTTATAGAAAAGAAACGTTTCTTTGTCTCCCTCTTCCCATCGACAACAATTGAGGCACTAAAAATAAATGTTTTCATAAGACACATAATTCCACCATTGCCCGTCTTAGCTATGATATTTGGCTCTGGTTCGTTACCCCCTCCGGTGTCAACATCCCTGATTTCATGTATTTTTTGTAAAATAAAAGAACCATCGTATCCCTTGAGGTTGTGAAAGTAGATAGGAATGATTCTCGACGGGCGGCACTTTTCACAATAAAAAGTATTTTCATCCTTCACTATTCGGTACCCGGCTTATAATAATAATTGGTTATTTACCCGATTTGAAAAAGTCAATTACATGACACATGAACTCGAGAGGGAGAAAATAACAATGTAGAGGGTAAATGGGGAGTCGGGAAATAGCTTACAGCTAGTCTAGCCCAAACCCGTCATGGTAGCTTGTCTGAAAAAAACAGTTAGCAAAGGGGGCTCATGATAACAATAACAAATAGTTCTTTAAGTAAATAAAAGAAAAGTGCTGAAATAATTACAATATCGTAGAAGATCACTAATTACTACATGGCAAAAGTGAAATCTGTTACTGATTGATCAAATATTGTCTAAAAGTGTGTTTGAAGTTATGGAGAGAGTTTGTGGACTTTATATGGAAAGGTATGTCATTCCAAACTCTTGCTCCAGAAAAAGAAACAGCAAACTGGCCTGAATTTGTCATTGCATGATATGGACGTAGGTTTTGAAGTTGACAATTTCTAGTATTATAGTCATGGCAACTGACACTGAAGTAATCTGATAATATATGTGGTGAATGCTTGTGAATCAAGCTGTACACGAAGGTACCTAGAAGGAATTTATGGAGTTTAAAAACATCAAGAATATTAAGTTGAGTGAAACAAGGAGCTGAGTGGTCTGTGGTTGATTTGAACATCATCGTGCGAACAATCATTTTCTGGGCTGCTAAGATACAGTTTAAGCGTGTAGAGTACGTACTTCCCCAGACTTCTAGGCCGTAGCTGATGTGGGGAAGTATAAATGCATTGTACAAAAGTAACAAAATGTGTAAAGGTAAAATGGATCTGAGTCTGTACAAAATTCCACATTTCTTCCGAATAATCTTATTTATCTTATCAATATGTTCAGACCAAGAGAGATGCTTATCCAACAAAATACCCACAAAAGGGGCAACATCAACCTCTCTGATTTGCTCGTCACGGATGTAAACAGAACCCGAGACATTCAGTTTCTTACGTCGGCCTCTAAATATAATAAAATTTGTCTTACTCCTATTTATTGTCAGTTTGTTGGAATCACACCACAATTGTATATCGTTTAAGTAAGATGATACAGCAGTAAGATCTATAAAATCTGAACCAGAGTAAGTATGGAAAAGATTGGAGTCATCAGCAAATAAACGGAAATCAAAAAAAGGACAAGCATTTGGAAGATCATTTATATATATTAAAAATAAAGTCGGACCCAACACTGATCCTTGGGTACACCATGATGAATGCTAAATTTCTCTGACACATTGTCATTTAATTGAACAAATTGAGAACGGTTTGATAAATAACTTTGTATCCAGTGTAGGCAGGGGCCCCTAAACCCATAATGCTCAAGTTTTGACAACAAAATGTCATGGTTTATGGTGTCGAAAGCTTTACTAAAGTCGATAAATACCCCTAAAGTAGAATTTCCTTCGTCAATTTCATGCAACAAATAATTTACTAAGTTAATCAAAGATAACTTTGTGCTGTGCTTCTTTCTAAAACCATACTGATGTTTGTACAGTATGTTAAACTTATTAAGGTATGAGGTAAGCTGCTTGTTAACTACTTTTTCGATGACTTTACTGAACAATGATAGAATAGACACTGGTCTGTAATTCCCAACAAGTTCTCGTTCTCCCTTTTTAAAGATGGGCGTAACTTTGGCAATTTTCAAAGCGGTGGGGAACACACCTGTTGAAAAGGAATCATTTATAATATGGGCCAGAGGTTTTGAAATGACAATGGCTGCATCAATGAGAAGTCTCGGGGGCAAATTGTCCCATCCACTCGCTTTTTTGCCATCTAAATTTACTAAAAGTTGGTGAACCTCATACTGTGTTACTGGTTTGAGAAAAAAAGAGTGTGTCATTGGCTTACTTAGGTAATTCCTAAAATCGTTTGCAGAATGTGGAATATTTTTTGCCAAATTTTCACCAACATTTACAAAAAAGTGGTTAAAACCCCGTACAATATCAGCTGGGTCAGTCAAAATGTGTTCAACACCATTTGCCTCAACCTGTAGGCGGTCTGGTATTTTATCAGGGCTGGTTTTCTTACCAAGCAATTCATTAACAACACTCCACATATTGTTACCATTATTTACGCTGAATAAATTAGCATAGTAATTCTTTTTTGCATTCCTTACAACGCTTGTGAGAATATTTCTGTACGATTTAAAACGAGAAACTGCCCTGGGATCATGGTGACTGGAGATAACTTGGGCGTACAATTTACGCTTGGTGTTAATAGATTTCTTTATAGCCTTAGTGATCCAAGGATTATTTTTCTTTTTTGTTTTAACAGTTCTGACTTTCAAGGGAGCATGGCGATCGCATACCTGAGTAAAAAGATTGTTAAACAAATCAAAAGAAATGCGACACTGCTATCACTGGTGTTAAAAACGCTATCCCAGTCACATTACGTAGGTCAGAAACAAAACTGTCACGATTATAACGCCTGAAATCTCTCTTATAAAATGACTTTACAATTGGTGAATGAATGTGAAAATTATCAAAAATACAGAATACTGGGAGATGGTCTGAGATATCTGCAATAATTGTACCAGCATTTATCTGACAAGAGCTAATATTTGTATAGATGTGGTCAATTGTTGACTAGATGTACTTGTAAGCCGAGTAGGTAGTGAAATTAACTGCTCAAGGTGAAAACATTGCATTCTAGATATGAAGCTTCTAACATTGTGGTCTGATTTTGTAACATCGAGATTAAAATCGCCCATAAGGATACAATACTTTTTGTCTAATTTAACAGTACAAAGAACATCAGAAAGGCTGTTTTCAAATTCCTCAATATTAGTACCTGGTTTGCGATACAGTACACCAACAATGATACGATTTTTAGTACCACAGATTTCAAGCCATACTGATTCCGAAATGCATTACATTGTAATTCAACAATTGATCTCCACATGCAATACAGACTGGATCGTTGTAATTAGAAGTATCTTTCATCGGTTTTATTTTCCAATAATACGATTTCGAATAATTCTCAGCCCTTTTCTTCATATCCTTTAGAAATTCTGTAACACAATCTGTACCTGTGAATGTTCTTTTACTATAAACTTTCGGCCCGTAACCATTCCGGCCCGGCCATCGTTCAATCATAACATACGAAATACAAATTGGAATGTGTCGGCCGGTGTCCTTCTCAATAATTGCCTCAGTATCTGCGTAGATAACGTAGGGACAGGGAACCTTCTTCTTATGTCCTTCGAATTGACACACTTCCTTAGGAAAAACTGGCTGAGCCATGTCTGTTCCACAGTATACCTGATGTATTTCTAATTCTTCTGTTGATGCAAAACCTCGCTTACAAACCATACAAATACACTTCCGTCTGTGCACATTCTTACGATCATTTTGAGAATTAAGAAGGCGACTATTAGTAAGATATTCGCTATTTGATCCCTATCGGAATGAGCTCCGCCTTCAGAACGGGCTCCGCTACTATATAACTGTGTTATACCAGACGGGTCGGGATCTTTTCGTAGATCTGAAATACTTGAAATCTGACCCCTGGATTTTGCTGCTGGAAGCGCTTGAATACAGTCTCATCAGCGGGCGTAGGAAATGGTATTCATCAAAACAGTAATCGGCCGTAAATTTGCCATACGTCTTCCAGTTTTTTCTAGTCTGGCCGCATTTCTTTTTGCGAAACTCGGGGTCGTCCAACTTTAAACTTGAAACGACGGCATACTGAAAACAATTCTCGCTACCGAAAGGAAGAATAAGATCGCTCACACAATGCTTATTTTTTAACCATCCTGGAAGTTGAATCGGGCTGGTATGGCCGGCCCCGAGTAAAACTTCTACTAGAATTACTTCAAAATTAAGTATCTCCTCGAGAACGAGACCAGAACCCTCAACATCGCTAATTGTATCAAGCATATGGTCGTAGCGATCTATTAATTGTTTTTTTATCTCCGATCCTCTTACATCTTTTGTGTATGTGTCTTTTAATTTAACATGCAATGTACGATTTTGTGTATTTGCGTTTTTCGGATCCAATAATTTGACTTCCATATGTGTATAAATAGAGTACATCTTTCTTTCTTTGGTCATACCTTCGATATCCACCAGCGATTCGATATCCACGACTCACTTGACTTTAGGAAATTCTTTTCGTAAAACTAGCCCCTTAAATGCTGTATGTAATCGGCGGGAACCGTCCATAATAATCTTTATAATATATACTATCCTAAAAAAATTTAAAAAAAAATATTCTATGATAGGTCATCAAAATCCACTATAATATTTTTGGCAGTATTTATTTGTTTATATATCTTGCCTAATCTTTCTAAGTCGACTAGTTCTTCCGCATCTTGAATTTCTGGTTTATTAGGCGTGGCACAAAATAACCTCTCTATAGTGAAAGAAAGATTATTTTTAAATAAGCGCGGTTTAAATACTAGAATTCTATCATACTACCTTTCTGGATATTACGAGGTACAATAGCAGGATTTTCTCTGGCTGGCAATCGGCTCACTGCTTTAAAAAAGCACAGTCAATTCTTGAACTATATCAATACATGTAGCGAAATCGGCCCCTCTTTTAAACCGAAATTTAAAATACTTTGTCTGTTTGTCGCTCCCTCGCTTCTGATACACTTTAGAAGGATTGTAAAATCCGATAGTATTCTTGGAGTGAGTGGCCAGGCTTGCAGCATAACTTTTAGCAGTGCTTGCATCGAAACTTTCACCTAAGGTACGGAATACTATTAAATCAGTAAACTTTTGAAGACTTTGTTGCCAACGGACACACATTTCATCACATGTAGCAGGATCTTTTGAACCATATTTAGGTCCGATGTTGAAAACCACTTCTAGCTCACTGTCTACATATATAATAGGATCTACATATTCACCAAATATGAGTTTGCCGTCACTGATTTGAATTTCTCCGGTTTCAAGTATTTTTATTGCATCTGAAATAGAAAGGATTGCCATTGTCTTATCGTATATATCTTTACGAAAAATAATTTAAAAAAAATTTTTCTATGATATATAGAACAAAAATGTCATACATATTCATAAATGGACCAACTGGAAGTGGTAAGAGTTGCGATGCAGTAAATTTGGCTGCGTCTCACGTACCAGAATTTGACACTAGTTTTTCTAGCAACATTGCCGACTTTTATAATGGAAAAGTTTCGATTGCCGATTTTCAGAATCAGTTTATAGAACATACTCTTAGTTTACAATGTCGGGCTGGGAAAGTCAATACAAACTACATTATTTGTGACTCTTCCATAATTCAACATCTAACTTTTCTAGAATCCGAGGCGTTTCCGTTTCGTCGGAAGAAAAAAAGATTGTTTCTAGAGCATTTGACCATTTACATAGTTTCATTATCATATTCAAAGATATGACTTTTGATTATTGCAGGCGGAATATTCTGACTCGAGCAAGACAATATGAAATAACCGAGTCCGCCTTAAAAGAACTAGAAGAGATTCATGATAAGTTCAAAAAAGTTTTCTTAGAAATTTGTAATGACTACAGGCTTCCATGTTTGGTAATTCATCAATCTCTTACGCCTGAAGTTCTCAAGAATATACTTAATCCAACAATTGATACTGAGACAGTCGGGTCAGTAGATTTTCCACGAGCTTTTGACTTTGGAATTGCATGGGGCGGCCCTTCGGCACGCGATAGCGGCAGCCAAGGATTTTTAATAGACGGTTTCAGCAAGGAGGAACTTGACAAAGCTTATTATCCACCTAATCAAGAACAACTAGAACAACCTCGAGTCTCACTCAAGAACCTACACAAACTTCTTAATGCTTGTGAAACAGTGTGTGCTTATAATGCTCCGTTTGACTTACAGGCACTTGATATGATGAAGCCCTACGGTTCCAAAAGGGGACAAGACTTTGAAGTTACTTGTCTATGGCTCATGTCAGTTGTGTACATTATACTTCAACCAGAACTTATCGATAAAGCTGAACAAGGAGGACTAGAAAGAACGGACCATGGCAACATGAGAAGTCGCTTTGAAGATCTTGCAAACTTAATATGTGCCTCCGGAGGATCCTCCCCTGTACCACCTCATCCACATACAGCCAAAAAAGATGCAATAAGTGAACATTACTTACGACAATACATGATAAATACTTGGCCAGGTGGTTGGAAGCAGGGTGGTAAACTGTCACTTTCGGCTTTCAAGAAATTAAGACTTCTTCCATGGTACTTATTGAATAACTTTCGTAATTACTTACGTTAGTACTTGACAAGTACCAGCACAGGAACTACAGAGCCCTATCGGAACGATTCCGAAGGGTACTTACGAAGTTCTAATAACATTTTCCTCTGGCTCCCAACTATTGAAACTTTCCGGATAACTGCGCAATTTATCAGATAATATTTCTTTCCTCTAATTTTTTTCGTCTTCAAAATTCATTCTACTCTGTACAGCTCGTCGGCACCAGCAGCGCTCTGAAGTTCATCAGAATAGAAAGTGCCGAGTATTTCCTCTCCATTCAGATCTTTTATCTTGTAAACTGGCGGCGTTCCAGTCCAGCTGCGTACACCACTTTTGAAACTATGAAAATTTCCTCTGTCCAATTTGGTAAATATCCTTTCCTGAAAGTGGTCTTGTATTTTGTAATTCGAACCCGTTCTCCCGGCTTGAATTCAGGGTTAGCTCCCATGGCTGCCAATTCAGGGTAAAGTGTATAAAATGCCTGCCAATCGTTGTCCTCTGTTACATCGACGGGTTTCATTTTGATACTTCCGTGAACGGTGTTATTGTAATTCTCGAGAAGTCTGGTAGAATAGAAAGCCATTCACGTGTCTGTCTGTATGTAAAGTATTTCCACATCATTGTCTTAAGCGTCCGATTAAAACGTTCAACAACGCTAGCTTTTTTGTCACCGTAGGTGTGAAACCAGTGAATGCCTGACTCCTCCAACCATTTCTGCATTTTTCGGTTAGTAAATTCCCGCCCCTCATCTGTCTGAAGTTTGTCGGGTTGCCTCCCGGATTTCTTAATTATGTCTTGTAGCGCCTTCAGAGTATCATCTGCCGTTTTTGACTGTATCGGCCTGGCCCATGCATATTTACTGAGCACATCGATTACTGTTAGCATGTATCGAATGTTTTTATTCTCTTTTGCAAATGGTAAAGGAAACTCCACAAGATCTTCTTGCCAAAAATTGTCTATCGATGATACGAAAACGCGCCTCCCGCCCGAACCACCACCTCGAGTACGAGGTACGGGTTTATGTAGATTATAAGTTAGCTGAGTTTTTAACCAGTCCTGCACCTCTTTCTTAGTAACTTTTAGTCCGCTGGCGCGTGCTGCGTCATATAATTTTTGTACACCTCCAAAACCAGTTTTCGGGTTGTAATATAATTCTCTAAGAGTTCCTTCGGGATTCCTATCGGTAAAACCTTCGGGCGAAGCCATGATTAGCTATATTATACGAAAAATTGTATGTCGTACGGATGCCGTAAATGAAATACTAATTTACTGAATGGTATACTTTTCAATTGTCTGACTAGGTCCGTGGCTTCCCGTTCTGACACCTCCATTCCATATTCTTTTATAATAGTCTTGTTATCTGTCTTGCTCGGTGTGTAAAATAGTACTAACATCTGTATGTTTTCCCTAAATGGTTTACTAATACTAGTATATTGTTGAGTCAGAACCCAGACAGATAATCCGTCGTGTCTTGCGCTGAAACAAGTTTGACTAAGATGTCACTGCGCTTCTTCATATCTTTGGACGAGGCGCAGTCGTCGAGGATTATTAAAGTGTTCGTGCCGGCCCATGTACGAAGGCTAGTGTATCATCCACAGCATCGAGTCCGACCGGAAACACAAACACGTTGTCATCTGTGAAAATGAATCTTTTATTATATGTTTTATTGTTCATGAATGTCGAACAAATGAAAACTATATATTCAAATTTTCCTAGTACGGACCGGTGAGGAGATCCATTACATATTCTGTTTTGCAAGAATTTGTCGGCCCAGTTATAATCATGTTGAATGGCACGGTTGCATACATCGGATCTATATACTGTACATAAATGTAATGAATATGGCTAAAGATAACAAACCAATTTTGCTGTATTCGTGAATAGGATTCGCGCCGGCGACTGTCAATGCTGCTGCCTTCCGTTCCGATAGGGGAACTTGACTCGTGTCATTGTGAGGCGACACAGCATCCTGCCACTTCACAGGATCCTCTTCCCCTTCAATCTCATGTATAGCACTTTCTTTAATTTCTGTGTTTATATCACCATTTACCCGAAGACCATAGATTCTGTAGCGTATTGCAACATTCATTATAACCTGAGATTGCCGGGCCCGAAAGAATGACCATCTCAGACGGTAAGAGAAGTAAATTGGGCGAGACTGCCATATCAAGTTTGATACCAGTATTCGTTATTGTGTCTTGATATCGCCTATAACTAATTACTTTGTCGGTATTGCGAATTTCATCTTCCAGGAGAACGCCGAACTCTTTTCGGACTTGCTGTGCACTGCCAGTATCGCCCACTATGGTACTACGAATATTAGCTTGTGCGCCAAGTATGCAATATACATAGGCTTCAAGGCTTTCATTGAGCGGGCTAGACCGGCCTTTGTTAGTCCCGAGTCTCCCTTCAGAGGGATGAAACTATTATATTGTCCCTCCGATCCATCATTTCGGAAGAAATAATAGTGTGGCTGTCTTTTGCGTGCAGTACATGTTTTTTCTTTCCAAAAATAGTATGTGTGTAGAAAACGCCACTGTCGGCGGAGAGGAAAAAGTCATGACCATGTATATTGCTTTTGGCTGTCGAACGGGCCCACGATTAGTATAGTATTCATAACAATAGCCAAGACCTGAGTTTTGACCGAAACGATATCGAAAGTCGGACTTCGTGGGACTTATATTTCCAAATTCTGTACATAGAAGTTCATATTGGACGAGATTGTATGGATTGTCGCCGGCTTTGAAGACAGAGGTATCGTCTGGAAGTGCAACGCCCATTTCATGAAGGATCCGACGTATTGTAAAGTATACATGAAAACGACAGAATGATCGTATTTGCGGCGGAAATTTCTTATCGAAGAGATGGGCGAATGATATACCACAACCAGTTGTGCTGCACCATACAGCGAAATTTAATTGCTGGTCCCAGTATTTCATGTGCGGACCGCCCAGCCATATATTACTTTCTTTTGCTTATCGATGGGTGATTACGTTATCTTTGAACACATCCCGCGGATGAAAAGTAAATTTATCTGTCGGTGTTACATATATTTCTAAGTCCATGAGAATAGGTTTTATGTCATTCGGTTTGGGAGGAATATCAGCATGCTGTACTGTCGGTACGCTCGTCTTATTCAATTGAAAAGCAACTGGGAATAGGTATGTACTCATGATTTGTGTTTCTATATACAGATAGATTTTAATGGGGGAGAATTTTCCATACTTCGGAATCGTACTAACATTCCAGACTATGTTAATAGTATATTTCGGATTCAGGTTTAAAAGTATATTTTATTGTTTACTAAGAATAGATAACAACACTAGACAAAATGCTTGATATGCGCTTAGCATATTTACGTATATTGATGTATATGGAACAGAATACTAATTGCATATGCAGCGTATATCTTTGTATATGGAACATTCCAATACGTTGATATGCGTTGCGTATTTCTATGCAGATCATGAGTATACGTAATGCAGATGTTTGCACACTAAGTGTACACTGTAGTTTTGCATTTTATTAGCATACGTACTGTATACTGAATGTATTTGACACATGTACAGAATCAGTATATGTGTATATATTGTTGTATATCAAGCACTTTGCCCAGTGATACTGCAAACAATGGAGAATTTAATAAAGACATCGGCAGCGGCAAATACGACAGCGCGTTCTGAAGGGGCACTACCAACCGCAGCGTCGGACGCTCGATCCATAATAGAGACGAAACGTGAAAAAATACTCTGTGTCATCGCAAGTGGTCAAAGTAAGTTATTTTTTGGCAAGGAGATTTCAGTTGCTGACGTAGAAAAATTGGGGGATGATAAGGTAAATAAAACCTTCAAAATGTACGAAGCAAAATACAGTTCTCTCATAAGTGATACCATCACTCAAAGTTTCATAGATCTAGGAGCAAGAGCAATAAGTCAGGTAGTTCCAATCGATGATCGAACAAACTATGCCACTGATCTTAAAAAGGATTTTATTCTAAACAGTGAAATAAAACGATTATCAGGATGGATAGCCTACACATGGGGGCCCATACTTGCTCTAGTTTCCACCGGTTTATTTACGGGTAAACATTTAAATTTTAAAAAATCACGCTTAATATAATACCCGAAAGAAATGGATTCAACTTCGCAAGCACCGACACCGACTCAGGTACGGCTCCACCAGAGACTCCGTCACCACAAGCCCCTCCGATGACTACGCCACAGCGCAATATAGAGAAAATTACATTACCGACGAAGCATCCAGGGAGAGTTGCTGCGGGCAAGCGACTAGCGGAATGGAACAGGCAAAACAAGGAGAAGAAACGCCAAGCAATGACCAGCGATAGTATGACTGAAGCAAACTGTATAAGCCCCTTTCGGGACGTACCGCCTACGACGAAAGAACAGTGTGATAGCTGGTATAATAAATGTTACCTTGTTTTAGGAATTATAGGAGTTTCATTGTCTGCATTAGGGATATATTTTGCGCGTGCTCGGCATAATTGCCCCCTCCGAAAAAATGAGCCGCTTCAGAAAGCGACAAAAACAGAGCCCGTAGCGGAAAGTAAGTTTTCTCCCTCCAGAACGGAACCAAGTCCCGGCTCCTCTACATTGTATGAGATGGATTAACTCCGTAATTATTTTATTTTTCTATTTTATATACTTGTCAGCAATCATGGATACTAAAACAGTTGTAAACACAATGTACGATGGTATTGTAATCGCTGGACTTGCGATGGGATATCTAATGATCTCCAGCAAATTTCTGAAAATGGATATGGGCGATCCAAGTCGACCAAATTTGACTCGGTGGGTAAAATTAGGTGGTGCGACTGCTGCCGCGGTTGCGACTAAAGATCTCCTTGAACAGAAAAATATTATTCCTGCAGAACCTTATACTTTGTAATGTATATACAGTAAGTATGATCATTTGGATTGAAAGCAAAACAGGCAAACCGGTACTGTTAATTTTTACCCTTGCATTGACATATCACAGTTTACTCATATAAAACTATTACAGTGTTCACTTTTTAATTCATGGTATAACATAACGGGGGCAAATAGTATATTAAAATATCAAGAAGGTGGTCAAGATAAGAAGACCAAATCAATACGTCCAGGTAACTACAATATCAATACACTCAACAAAGCAATCGGGTTGAAACAGAAAATTAATTTTGAAAAACATCTGCCGACAAACCGCGTTCTTCTAACTTTGGCTAAAGATGTTAAAGTTTTTTTAATGCTGCAGGTAACTTCGCTAACCTCGTCGGCTTTTCAGATAAAAATGAGGACAACCCCGTGATAAAAAGTACTATGAGTCCGAAGAGAGCGGATTTCTTAACAGTCACTAAATATATAGTTCATTCAGATGTCGTTGATGTTACTGGAAATTATGTTTCATTTGGCTCGGGTGAATACATACAGGGGAAAGTATCGGACTGTTTACAAATACTTCCCATCCAGGATACAAAAGAAATAAGTGAAAAGGTCACCTATGATTTTAAAAACTGGGGCTCAATTTCCATGCCATTGAGAAAAGGCTCAGACCATATGAGTTCAATGCGTATTTGGATAACAGATCAGGATGGAAACATAGTCAATTTCAATAACTGGCCAACTAGCTTTTGTATTGAATTATTGTAGCTAACGCAGCATAAACCATCCCACGACCAATCCTCCAGCAATATAAATCATTTCATATTTCTTTTGCTCAGGACTGGGCTGATAATAATCTGAGAATTGCGCTTGCGCTGCTTCGCCTGACGCAGAGTTGGCTTGCGCCACCGCTGCTGCTTCTTCCAAGATTTCTGCATCTGTATCTCTTAACTCAGCTGCAGCATGCGCGTCCTTTGCTTGATTTTCTCTTTCCCAATCAGCCTGGAGTAATCTTTTTTCTGACCAGATGGCACGATCATGTTCAAATTTTTCTAATGCCTTATCATGTCGGATTTTCTCTTCAATAAGAGCGTCACCATTCCCGGAAAGCTTTTGTCCGATAATATTTCCTCCTGTGAATGCCGTTGCATTTAATACAGCACCGAGAACTGTCATTCCTATAGCTGAAGCCATGAATGTATATTATTACAAGGTATTATTTTAATTTTCACTGTATATACTATAATCATGTCTAACCCAAGTAACTTCGGTCTAGGTACAATTCACACACAAAATCTCGAGCTCGAAGATCTGAGTGATGTTAAAGTTAACAATAATACTAAGATAGCTGGTAATCATAATAAGGATTATGTCCTTCGTTACAAGGACCGTGAGAAACAATTCGTTTTATCGCCAGCAACAGCGCAGAAACACATACATTCTGTAGAATTTTCCGAATTGAAAGACGTTGATGAAACCGTAATTGACGCCACAAAGGCTTCAAATGATCCTACTCCTTTTGCTCTGACATGGGATGGGGATAGTCAGAAATTCATGCCTTATAATGTACCGCGTAACATCTTAGATATATTGGATAGTGAAATTAGTGGTGGAGTTACTGAACTGCCAGGAACTCCAAATGTGATTTATTTTGATAGTAATGTTAACAAATATAAATTGTCTGATTTTCGCCTTTATCTTAAGCCTAAGAATCCATACATTGCACTTCTTGGTATACCGATTCACCTTAAAATTAGTCCTCTTAATAGTCGCGCCAGCGGCTTACTGACTACGCATGCGCTTATTCATAATATACTATGCGAGTAACCGGAAGTGTACCCTTCTTTCGTGGGCGCCGCCATGTTGTTTTTTTTTGAGTACTCGTAAATAAACAAATACGAAACAAATTATTATTATATAACATGCCATTTATAAAATATACCTCTTTTATTAGCCAGTAAATGTTATTATGCACCTTGTCGCTGATACAGAATATCGTTAATATAGATAAAGGGAGAAAACAGTCGCGCATATGAACGGTGGCATACGCAAAGAATGCTGGGATTGAATTTTAGAAAAGCGCCCCCAGTGTCAATAATTAAATTCAAAAATTGCCAGTTTTTAGACGGAACGCTATAGTTTTCAGCTTGCAAGTGGAAGTTGGGCAGTGCGGTTACCATTGCAATGATAATGATTGCATGATACGTCCCTTGTTTAACGCAATAGGCTGTTATCAATGTAAAACTTGCCAATTTTTGTCCAAAATTTTTACACGTTACAGAAATCTATAGGCCTACCTGCACTGCTGCAGGGTTTGACGTCGTGTACGTACGTGAACTGCTTTCATCAGAGGGAAACTGGGCATAGTTGTCATATATACGTTTATGAAGTAACAATTAATTACATTTTATCGTGAATCAATACAAATAACATTGCCAATCTTAACCCCTGGCGCGACACCAAGGGCTGAGCCCTATAGAATGTTATAATAATGAAGACAGATAATACACTGCGAAGGTGGATAAATAAGGGGGAGAATTATTGTTCATATACAGCTAGCAGGGTTCCAGTAAGTTTATTTTGGGACACAACTTTAAAGAAACTGGGTCTGAAGAGTGTGGGGGAGGAGACAGCTGAATTAACTTTACAGACAGCCAATCAACAGATGACTGATAATATGAAAATAATTGAGCATGGTACAGTTTTTATCAAATGCATAAAATTAGGTTCAGGAGACGAGTTTGATGATTTAGTTGGAAATATCGCTATAAAAACAGATTCAAGAACGGGTTGCAATATTATCATAACCATTGATAAAGATAGAAAGGATTTAGATATTGTTGCTCGTAGTAGTCCTCCGGAAGAAAGTAACAACATTTCATTTGTTAAAAAAAATACAAATTACACTTTAGATATCAGTACTATTTATCTAAAACGTCTCATTTTGTTTGAAGTAATGGTCTTCCGACATATTTTAAGTTCGGAGGAAATTAATAAAATTTTATCTATCGGGTGAACAAGTTCGTACCGATAGGAACTCTCGAGTTCAGAAAAAATTCTGTAGAAAATTTTCATGAAAACTGTAGAATAAGACAGACCTTTAACATGACATCACAAGTTGCTAAGCAACATTCGAAGCTATCGCGAAAGTCCTACTGGAAAGTCCCTGCTGGAAAAGGTATTGCGCAACATCCCTATTGAAACCCCCTACGGTTCCGGTTCCGGTAGGGGTTGAAAATCTCATTCCGATAGGTAACATAAGTGTTGTTCCCCGTTCCGTAGGGTAGGAAAAATGAGAAACATAGTGAAAAGGGAACAGCCAGCAGATATTGATAAAATTCATACTTGCATCCAGAAGACGAGAATCACCTCCGGAACGGGCACTGGAACCCCTTATGGAACGGTACAGAGCTGCAACACAGTCAGAAACTATCTAACAAATGATCCAATAATAGAATGTCGTTCCAACAGATGTTCTGATAGTGGATTACCCAGTCATAGCTAGTGTATTGCGCAAATCTCATTCAGGACCTGACTCAGCAGGGAATTTCCCACTGAGTTCAGGCTGCTGTATATGACTCATTGCCAGCTGTCGCGGTGACCTGTATGTGAACTCACATACGCGTACATTCCGGCAGGTGTCTGTAGCTAAAATGGGTGGGGGGAAACACAAATTCATATCACAGAAAACAAGAATATATTACTACTCGCGCGGGTTGCGAGATATCGATTAAAACATGTCACTTCCCGAGCGTATTTTTCACATCCCGAAATTTTACGATCGTTTCTGATTTTGGCCCGAAATTCCCAAAGGTTTGTGCTGGTTGACGATACTCTAAGGAGTCTACAATAAGTTCGAACGACGCAATTAATTTACATCCAACTGCAAAGACTTAACATACAGCATTATGTCATTACCTAAGGTAAGTTTTGTAAAACTTCTCCTTAGTTTTTGTCGTTTTCATTGTTCTAAATCAGTGGTACTATATTTTTAACCAATACCACATAAACATCAGTTTTTACGTGTCAAATATTAGCCGCCTCTGATGACTACATTTTGTCGTCTGCCACACAGTACGCCGCGCGCGTGGTATGCGTCTATGCATACCACTCGGCGGCCGCTATGTATCAACTGCACGTAACTGTGCTAGTCACCTATGCGAATTCTGGTGGAATCAAACTTTGTTTTCCGTTTTTTTCTCAGAGTCAGTAAGACTTGGCTTTCCCCCGGGGAGCATGACCGATCACCGACGCGAGTGGCACTGTGGCGTACAGCAGCGTTAGCGTAGACTCGTACTCCATAGCTTAGTTGACAATGGCCTCAGTGCCGAACGTTCGATGTTCGGAAGCTGAATTTAGGTGGGCCACCGGAATTCAAACTTTTACTTTTTTGAGGACATGTTTTTATCGATATCTCGTGATCCGCGCGCAGTCGCCACGTCAAATATCGACCGTTGGCATTAAAAAATGTGCTTTAAAAATGTTACCAAGTGGGAGTGCCACTTTAATATATAGGGTTATTTGGAAATATTCATGATGTGATCAAAACACATGAGCTGCACGCAAGCAGATTTCGGACGAAATTCTATTAACAATAAAGAGATACAATGTTTGATGTTGTCAATAGCGACTGGCTGAAAGATCTTTTAGGTTGAAAATATGCGTCACGGAATACATCACACTCAGACATACTTTTGACCTGTATTGCTCCACTGATAGGCTTACATTTTACCCACTTCTTTGCTAGATTAAAGAAGATGGTCTACATATTGGGTTATCTGACTTATTATACAGATTTAACAGTTCGCATCATCAGTTCAAGTCCTTCCTCTATATATTCAACATAACTGAATATCACTATGGTAAATATCGTGCAAAGGAACTATTTTCTTAAGGAAATATGACCAAGCTGACGATCGACTAAAATTACAGTTTCCGAGAACGGTGAAGAAGCTTTACCGTCTGAGGCCACTTCATTCGAATAAAACAGGTATTTGGTGTTTACCCTACGAAACATCCGCTTACAATGACAAGCACTGTATGTGATTATCAATAAAGAGTAAAATTTCCAACAAAAATACATTACTTACAGACCACTGACACTATTAAGAGCTGTTGTGACAAACCCTTTTCAGGTATCATTGAGATTATGCTGTATAACCACATTTTGCTTACGTTACTTCAAAGTTGTTACTGATGATTTTATGGGTTATTTTCAGCAAGTATACTGTCACCTGACGTGCAAGATACTCTTTCAAAGAACAAAGAGTTCGAAAGCATGAAAAAAAAATAAATCAAGCAATCCTTTCAGATGGAACAATTTGAGCAAGTCTTACAATAAACACATGTATGGGCGGGAAAGACATGAAAGAAAAAGAAGATTTGCAAACGTCCTCATCAGGTAGCGTAGCTTTACAAAATAACGGTTTATTTAAGCGCCCTACTGATGTATATCCTTCGGTGAAAACAGAGTTTCAACTTTCAAGAGGGTAAAATAAGACATCTACTGAAAATGTGATTACTTAGTTGTCAAACTCTCTCTCTCTCTCTCATGATGTAAGGTATGTATCCTCTTAGCCCAGTCAGACATAAATGTATCTTGTTAATATAGTGAGAGTGATTGTACATTTCTCATCTATATTCAAAGGTAATGGCCCGGTAACTCGCACTGATGTACAGACTGGTGATATCCCCATACAGTCTTCGAACGCAGTTCGTAATCCTGGTGTTACCATGGATACAGACGGTAGTATGTCGGCACATGTTATTGATATTTTAACTCTAATTTTACCTTTGCTTTTTTACTGTCAGTTTTAAAACAATTTTATGTTTCATTCTTCTATTTGTTGATTTTAAGTATAAAGCACATTGAGATTATTTAAATGTAATGCGCTATATAAGACATAAAGATTAGGATTAAGATTAGTGACGGTTCGAAAACCGTACTAAAATGCCCGGTAACTATATAACTGTTTTGTGATATCACGCTCTACCAATTTTGTGCTTTGTCATGAGCCTAATACCGTTGAAAAATGCTCTTGCAGTCTGGTTGTGGAAATAGCTTAAATAATGTGATGTAAGAAAGCGCATGACATAAAAGATATCTGAATTTTGGTATAATAAAGACATTTCTTAACAACGTCTAAACCGGAATCTCGTGAAGAAAATGAATTATAACCTTTAATTATATCCAATAATGTAGAAAAAACGGGTGACGCGCTGACCATTATTAACGCCGTTTATTTATTGGCAAGGACCAGAGGAAAGCCAAAATTTAACGGGCTAGGCTTGCCGAGCCAGTTCATTTTGGCCCGCGCCCATAATAAACGTTAATGGTCAAGGCAGAGTCTGTTATTTCCATTACATTATCAACGAACATAAGAAAATCGTCAAAATTTGCGAAAATTTTCCAAGCGAACGACAACTTAGCCCAGAACTAAGCGATACGCGACGCATTGTCACGCACGCTATAAAAGGTTGGCAAATCCGGAGATATTTTCAAAAAAAAGTATCTCAACTTGGCCCACAAGTGCGCCATTTTATTTTTTGATTGATTATGACTCACGTTTCAGCTGTAAAGTTACGATACTTTGAGTTGTTAATCTTCATATTCACGGGCATGTAAACAAACCATTACTGTGTATTTGTGGTCAGTCACGTGGTTCAGCCGACCAATAAACATACGACGGAAGGGCATGGTAATATAATGTTGCATTTGTAGATTATTGCTAACATAATGCTGTCGATTTGGCTTGTAAGGTTTTAGGCAGATTGTTTTTCTTTTCTTGCAGATATTGAAAGTCCGTTTTTAGAAGCACTGCTAAATTGTGGAAAAATTTTCATTAGTGTTGTCTTAACAATGCTTATAACGATCGGATGTTATCAAAATAAACAGAAAACACTAAAAGAAATAGAGATGAAGAGTAAAGACGATCGCCATCGACGTAAGTGTAAAATTTATAGTCATTAGAAAGGTATTAGAGTGATAAATTTGACGATATACCATTTTCGGTCCTGAACGCTAAAACGATACAAAATATCAGAACCGATTTGGCACTGCCATGGACACTTTTAAGCATTTAATTATTATTTTGAAATAGGTGTATATGAATTTTAATTTATTCCTTGACCTTCTTCCGTCATGAAGTTCGATAACTTTGACAATATTCTGGCGCCTTCATTCTACGAACAGTACCTGCAAATGAGAAGTATTTGGCGTCACAGTGTGTGTGTAACTTTGAAATATAACGTTGAATGAAATTGCATCTCAAGTGAAACCAGTTGCTCATAACGGCCGCGTTTGATATGCGCACTTCGGCTTGACGATAATATAAGCAGAAAAGGGCTATTTCCGATAGACTGCTCTCCTTGCACGTAGAACCAAGTACAAATACATGGTATGCTGTGGAGGCAATACTTCAAAGATTTTTCTATTCATTGTTCAGGAGTTGCAATCCAAAAGTTGTCACAACTTACCATGGTTATTGAATAACTCTTTTTAAGGGTGGGGGTTTACCTAGTTTTACTTTGATGTTTCGGCTAAAAGACTGCTTGCCGTATGTTGTGATTTCGCATCTGTTTGAAAATTTAGTGAAATTTTTACCCTGGGTTGAAAGCTCTGCTTGTGGACGGAATTGTCCCCAAGGCTGTCTTTCGCAAAGAAAGTGCCGTATTCATTGCTCTGATATCGGTAAGTGTGTGATGTATGATAGTGAGTATGTGAGTGCGAATGTTTTATGAGCATGAGGAGGGCTCGCATTCGAGAAAAAATGTTATTGAACCACAGTCCTGGGTAATTATGGTTTGGATTCTGTGTATTCGATCGTCCGTCCACGCAGATGCGTCAGACTTGCCTAAGCAAATTCCTTTCACTATGGGTATTAGGATAATACCCTTTATCATAGATATGCACGTGTATTGTTTGGTTATGCCATGCATAATTAGTGCTTATTTGCTTAATTAGTAATTTATGAAAAAGAACCGTGTTTTTTTTATAAATATCGCTAAATTTGATAAAAACTTTGTACAGATGTTGTTGATAGGGAGCTCTCTTAGAACGCAATGTCATATATTAATATGGTGTAAGGGAATTGCAAATTTGCATATTTAAGAACAATTCATTACTCCGGTGATTTCTCAAGAAATACAAACTCAATACAGATGTTCATATACCAAAGCTGTAACTATATGCGAAGACATTTAGCATGATCATGTCAATTAATTGCTTATTTGCAAAATAAGGTGATATGTCAAAAAATATTGCAGCAAATGTGATGCAATTTTGTACAGATTTTGAGCACACGGTACTATTAAAGAGTACAAACACAAATGTCAGTATCATATTAATTGATTGTTAATTTGCATATTGAAGAAACTTTCCAACTTAGTGTGCTATGTCCTGTATTTGATACTATGATATATCTAATGAAAGGTGATACAGATATTGATTTCTCGGTACGGTATTAATGTGTGAATACATTAAACATTATCATGTTTAATAGTTTCTAATTTGCATATTTGATGAACTTTCAAAATAAGTGTGTCGTCTTGCGAGCGGTAGCAGGAATAGCGGAAACCGAATATTCTGGAACTACATATATTTCAATCCTTAATGTGTTAGTGCGCTAGTACAAGTGTTAACGATTCTACTGTGGTATAGAAAAGCAGGATTTTTTCTGAAACATACATGTCAAACTATTATGTAAAGCCGGAACTTTTTTTATGAAACAGTATTTAGTTTTACAGCTGGCGCAGGAGTTATCAGAACACAAAATTAGGTAATTACCCAGCAACTTAGACGAGCACTGTGCTATATGACCTTGAGTTAACCTCAATAAGTCGGTTTTGTTGTCTGAATACTGATAAGAAATCCATCCAACTCAGCAGGCAGGTCCTCCGATAAGTAAACTTATCCGCCTATTCTGGAAAGTTTTGTGTAGGGGATAAATATTGAAGAGTGGAAAAAAATGGTACTTATAGTCATTTTGTGTCCTGTCTTTCCACTTGTATTTGAACTATTACTACAAATAATTGTGTTTTACACTTCAATATTTTATCCCGCTTTCAAAAATTCTCCAAAGAACTGATTGCCTGAAATTATTTGTTCTAGTGTAGGTACATCCCTTTCCTCGGGGTAGGAGCTGCCTGCTGAGTTTAATGGATTCCTTATCAGTCTTCAGACCAGAAAAGAGACTTTTGTTTAGGTAAATGCCAGGTTATATAGCAAAGTGCTCAGCCAGGTTGCTGGGTAATAACTTTAATTTGGTGTGCTGATTACTTGTTCACCTGCTGTAAATAGTCTTAAATACCAGTGAAACTAAATGTGCAGCATTCGTACTCATATAAACTGGGTAACGGACACGATGCATGACATAAAGGGGTGCTTTGGTTAACCCAACGATTTCAAATTATTGTAAATGTGAAATGCGGTTTACAAATCGGTTTATTAATGATTTCATCTATTTGAATTTTCATAAACCGACCGCAACATTGTCGAAATTTTCAAAGGAATGAAATTACGTTTTGTCCTATAGAATAGCCTATAGAATACAAAGCAGCGGATACTTTTCCTCTAAGAATTTCCCAAAAATCAGTAGCCAATATAACAAAATGTAGCGGAGGGTAGCGGACAGGTAGCGGACGAGTTAGAGACATTATTTTCACTAAAAGATTGTTAGGAAGAGTCAAAAGAAGTAGCCCATAGAACACAAGATAGCGGAGGGTAGCGGACAGGTAACGGAAACTTTTACAATACAGAATGCGGTCCAAATAGGTAAAGCCTAGGACACAAGGTAGGGGAGGGTAGCGGAAAGGTAGTGGATAGTTTTTCCATCGAAATTGTCGTAAAATTGGCAGCGCAGAGAACACAAGGTTTCGGAGGGTAGCGGACAAGTTAGAGACATTTTTCTCTAAAAGATTATTTTGTGGAGTAAAAATCGGTAAGCCATAGGACACAAGGTAGCGCTGGGTAGCGGGGAGGTAGCGGACACTTTTCCCATCCTGAATATGGTCAAAATCGGTAGCGCATAGAAACCAGGTAGCGGAGGGTAGTGGACGGGTAGCGGACAAGTTAGAAATATTATTCTCTCTAAAAGACTATTTGGAGGAGTCAAAATCCAGAATTTGATCAAAGATCAGTAGCCCAATGAACATAAGGTTGCTTAGGGTAGCGGACGGGTGTTACAACCTATACGTAGTAACTAACTGATAACGTATCAAAGCTGATAACGTAGTAAAAATTTACTGATAACATAGTAAATCATCCGATACCGTAGTAACGAACCGATAATGAAGTAATGTTTCTAACCGATAACGTAGTAAAAATTTACCGATAACGTAGTACTTTTTCCTAACCAATTTCGTATAAACAAATTTACCGATAACGTATCAATGAACCAATAACGGATTAGAATCAACTGATTACCATGATAAATCAACTAATACCAGACAAACACAACCACAAATGTATCAATTAACTTATAATATCTAATCAAGCGATTCATAGGGAGCGATAGATGGATCAATTTATAGATAAATTGATACGAGATATATAAATAGATAGATAGATAGATAGATAGATAGATAGATAGATAGATAGATAGATAGATGGATAGATAGATGGATCAATGTATCGATAGATACATCAATGTATCGATAGATCAATTACTCAATTGATAAATAAATTCATATATCTATCGATATTTGATAGATGGTCGGTTGATTGATAAATCGATCGATAAATAAATTGATGGGCTCATCGATCGACAGAACGAAGGACCCATTAATTCGATAAAGAGATAGATAAATCGATCGATCGTTTCGATAATTGTTCAATAGATAAACAGATAGATAGATCTATAGATCAATTTGTCATAACAATGTGTCATGCCCAATTTTCTTTTTTTCTTTAATATAATTTTTCCGTATAAGTTTTTCCGTTTAGCATTCAGTGTTACAAATTTCTGCAGCAAATCAATCGTGTTTCGACTATTTTCATGGTAGTACATACGACTAAGTTGATCTACATGTTGTTAAACAATTAGAATAGGTTTTAGAGATTTTTCTTGTCCTTCTATAGTAGTAATACAGTTTAGTCCCATTTGGGTAAAATTCAAAGAGATAGTATAGGTACTGATGAAACAAAGGCAGGGAATGAGCGGCTGTTGGTTTTACACAGAGAACCCTACCTAGAAAGAAAACTATCATGTGTATGTATCAGCTATAATTCACACCAAGCGATTAGAAACAACTTTCCAAACCCATTCGAGTAGTGTAGAAATACTTTGCTTTGCATATAAATGTGATTATCACAAATATTTTTAACAATGTAATCGAGCCGGCTACAAAATGGAATTTTTTTGTCCTTTGGGACTGTTTTTAGCTCCAGCAGACCAATTGCAATACCGCAATCACCGACACCCATCATCGCAGAGTTCGCAAAAATATTGGATACGTCACCGATAGAAATAACTGCGTATTAGTGATTATTTATTTGTACAATTGACGATATTTTCACTTAATTGAAAATCTCTATCGGGTGTATTTGAAAAACGTAAGCATATCACTGATGCAGGAACCTAATATAAATGTATGAGTGAACTCTAGTAAGACCAAGAAAAAATTAAAGCTGCAAGCAGCGTTGGCGGGGCCCAGTAGATCAGCTGTAGACTTGTAGATAAGTTGCAATGTCTAAAATATGCTGAATCGGGTCAAAGATGATTGAAATTCTAGTCGAATCGGTTGGTAGATTCTGGAAAAGAAGATTTTTGAAGATTAAATCACGATTTTCACAAAATCCAATATGGCGGCCAAACCATGTGACCGATCAAAATGCCTTTCGCAAACTTGAAAGAGATTACACTTATTATGTTACATGTCAAATTTCAGTCGAATCGGTGTGTTGGTTCTGGAGAAGAATATTTTTAAAGATTAAGTCACGATTTCCGCAAAATCCAATATGGCGGCAAAACCACGTGACCGATCAAAACGCATTTCGCAAACTTGAAAGAAATCCCACTTAAGATGGTATATGCAAAATTTCAGTCGAATCGGTGTGTTGGTTTTGGCGGAGAAGATTAATAAAGATTAAATCACGATTTTTGCAAAATCCAATATGGCGGCCAAACTACGTGACCGATCAAAACGCCTTTCGCAAAATTGAAAGGAATCATACTTAGGATAATACATCTAAAATTTTAGTTCAATCGGTGCGTTGGTTCTGGAGAAAAAGATTTTTAAAGATTAAAATGGTATTTTGCGAAAATCCAATATGGCGGCCAAATCATGTGACCGCACGCAATTTTATTTGCCAATTCTTATGACCGTAAGTCATGCTTGCTTTCTGCCTAGACTCCTAGGTCAGCAGGAAAAGCCATGTTTAGGTTTTTGGAAAATCAAATATGGCCGCCTAATATGCACGAGTACTCATAGGTACCTATTAGCCCTGCAATTTTGAGGAGTGTATGATCAGCGCTTTCTAAGATCAAGAGGAACAAAAAAGTGACGGAAGGAGAAGAAGAGGAATTAAAGCTGCAAGCAGCGTTGGCGGGGCCCAAGCAGTTAACATGGTTTCAAGTTCTTGCACAGATGATATTATGGGCAAAATGTGAAATGGAAAAGTCTTTTGGTTAATGTAAAGAAGAAATATGAACATGATATCATAGTTAGTGTAGGTTTCACTGGTAATAGTAAGTTTTTACTCAAAATCCTATATGGCGGCAAAAATACTCGACCAATCCAAATGCCTTTTGTAAACTTAAAAGTGATAACACTTTTAAAGATATGAATAAAATTTCAGCTCAATTGGTGTATTGCTTGTGGAGAAGAAAATTTTTAAACATTTAATTGCGATATTTTGCATAATCAAAGATGGTGGCCAAACCACATGACCGATCAAAATGCATTTTGCAAGCTAGAAAGATCTACAACTAGGGATGATAAGTGTGAAATTTCAGTTCAATCAGTGTACGGGTTCTGGAGAAGAAGATTTTTCAAGATTAAATTGCAATTTTTGCAAAATCCAAGATGGCGGCCAAACCATGTGACAAATGCAAATGGCTTTCACAAACTTGAAAGACATTACACTGTAGATGATATGTGTAAAATTTCAGCTGAATCGGTGTGTTGGTTCTGGAGAAGAAGATTTTTCAACATTAAATTACGATTTTTGCAAAATCCAATATGGCGGCAAAACCACGTGACCAATCCAAATGCCTTTCACAAACTTGAAAGAGATCCCAGTAAGGATAACATAAATAAAATTTCAGCTCAATTGGTTGTTTAGTCCTGGAGAAGATTTCTAAAGATTAAAATGGTATTTTTCGAAAATCCTATATGATGGCCAAGGTCACGTGAACGCGCGCAATTTTATTTGCCAATTATTTAGACCTTAGGTCATGCTTGCTATACAAAAAATTTCAAACTGACTAGACCCCTAGGTCAGCAGAAAAAGGCATTTTAGAGTTTTCGTAAAATCCAATATGGCCGCCAGGTCACATGAACAATCACAATTTTAAGGATAATATGCACTAGTACCCATTAGTACCTATTAGACCTGTAAGTTTGAGAAGTTAATGTTGAGCGATCCTGAGATCAAGAGGGACAAAAAAGATGGAAGAGGAAGAAGAGAAAGAAGAATATTGAACTCCAGTAAAACCAATAGGGCCCAACCGTAGGCTTGGGCCCCTAATTAAAGCTGCAAGCAGCGTTTGGCGGGGCCGAGCAGCTCGCATAGTTGATGAGAAACATAAGGCGTCATCTTGAGATCTGCTATTATACCAAATATGAAGGTTTTGTACTAATTGTTACTCAGTTTCAGGAATATACGTATATTTGAGGTCAAGGGTATAGCACTGGTTGTTACGGAGTCAGGACAACTATGCATATTTGAGGTCAAAGGTCATCAAGGTCACGAAAAATGTTGTTAAAAAAACTTCCATCCCATAGTTATCCCTGTATACCAAAAATCAGACCTCTAACTCTGTTGCACTGGGCAAAATGCTTGATATACAACAATATATACACATATAATCATTCTATACATTTGTCAATACGATCAGTATACAGTAACGTATGCTTATAAAATGAAAAACTACAGTGTACACTTAGTGTGCAAAGATCATTGAAAAATCAGAAAAATTATACTTTAAAAATCTTCTCAAAAACTGCCAGGTCAATTTCCTCGAAATTTGTTACAAAAGCATTAAGATAGTATGGCCTATAAAGTTTGCGACAAGATTTTGAATCTGTCAAATTTTATGCAAATGGAATAGTATAAAATATTTTCACATCAAAATTGTAGCCAGGTCACATGACAAATTGAAAATTCAAGACTTATATGCACTACCTCTCATTGACCTTAAACATTGTACCAAGTTTCAAACAATTCATTGAGCAGTTTTTGAGATTAAGAAGGGCAAACAAACGGAAGAAGAAGAAGAAGAAGAAGAAGAAAAGGAAGAAGAAGAAGAGAAGAAGAACAATTAAAGCTGCATGCAGCGTTTTAGGGGCCGAACAGCTTGCATAGTTGATGAGACACATGTTGCATCACCTTGAGATCTACAATTATAAAAAACATGAAGGTTTTTGTACTAATGGTTACTCATTTTTGGGTATATATGTATATTTGAGGTCAAGTGGTATAGCACTGTTGGTTACTGGAGTCAATGACAATATGCCATTTGAGGTCAAAGGTCATCAAGGTCACGAAAAATTTTGTTTAAAAACTTCTATCCTATAGGTTTCCCTGTATACCAAAATGAGACATCTAGCTCTGTGGCTTGCTAAAAATCAGGTATGTGCATATTTAATGAGGTTTTGGATATGGCAGAATATAGTCTACCATCATGTCAAATATGATGGATATAGCACTTGTGCTTAATGAGTTATGGACAAATATGTATTTTTGAGGTCAAAGGTCATCCACGTCGAATGACATTTTTGGCAAAAAATTATACTACATCTCTATTGGCTTGCCAAGATTTAGATATGTGCATGTTTAATGAGGTTTATGATGTCACAGTCATAAGGTCTCCTATCCTACCAAATATGAAAGATGTAGCCCTTGTGGTTACTGAGTTAAGGGCAGATATGTATATTTGAGGTCAAAGGTCATCAAGTCACGTGACATTTTGTCAGAAAAAAAATTGTATCCCATACGTATCGCAATATACCAGCAATCAGACCTCTAGCTCAATTGCCTTGCCCAGAATTAGATTTGTGAATATTTAATGAGGTACGGCATATGGTACCATAAGGTCACCCATCATACCCAATATGAAGGGTGCAGCCCTTTTGGTTACTGAGAGATGGACAGATATATATATTTGGGGTCAAGGTCATGTGACATTTTGTGAAAAAAATTGTTTTCAATAGTTATCCATACCAAAAATCAGAACTCCAGCTCTATTAGCTCGCCCAGAATTAGATATGTGCATAATCAATGAGATACAGGAGATAGCTGGTCATGTGACATTTTGTTAAAAAACCTTAACACTGATACATGTCATTGTGTACCAAAAATTAGAACTCTAGCTCTAGTTTTAACACTGGAATTAGATATGTGCATAATCAATGAGGTATAGAAACATGCTAGGGTCATAGGTCGAGTTCATCCTCAAAATATTGATATGCAGTTTGATCCCCTGTTGGTCATTGTTGAGTAGTGACAAGCCCCCGGCCCCAGGCCTCTCACATAGGCCAGAATAAGCCATTGGTATAGCTTAGCTGCAGAGGTATAGGGGAGGTCAAAGGTTATTGAAAAATCAGAAAAATAATACTTTAAAAATCTTCTTCTCATAAACGGCAAGGTGAAAATTCTTGACATTTTTCATGTAGCATCGAGGTAGTATGGTAAAAAGGTTCTTAACAGATTTTCGATTTTTCAATTTTTATGCAAATAAGGTGAATTAAAATTTTTAATAATTAATAACACCCGGTCATGTGTCCAATCAAAATATGAAGGGTCAGGTGCACCAGTACTCAGTATGCTTAATATGCCCTGCAAATTTGAAAAGGCTGCACGCAAGGTTTTGGAGACTTTTGCAAAGAATTTACGGAAGAAGAAGAGGAAAAAGAAGAAGTGATCCTGAGTAAATACAATAGGGGACAAGCCCCATAGGGCTTTGTCCCCTAATTAAAGCTGCAAGCAGCATTGTAGGGGCCAAGCAGCTCGCATAGTTTATGAGAAACATAAGGCGTCACCTTGAGATCTGCAATTACACCAAACATGTAGGTTTTTGTACTAATTGTTGCTCACATTTAGGTACATACGTATATTTGAGGTTGAAGGGTATAGCACTGTTGGTTACTGAGTTATGGACATATATGTATATTTGAGGTCAAAGGTCATTGAGGTCATGTGATATTCTGTCAAAAAAATTGTATCCCATACTTATCCCAAAACACCAAAAATCAGATCTCTAGCTCTGTTGGCTTGCCCAGAATTAGTTATGTGCATATTAAATGAGGTACCTGATATGGCACCATAAGGTCTCCCATCATACCAAATTTGAAGGATGTAGCACTTGTGGTTCCTAAGTTATGGACGTATATGTACATTTGAGATCAAAGGTCATCAAAGTCACATGATATTTTGTTGAAAAAATTGTATCCCATACTTATCCCCATACACCAAAAATCAGACCTCTAGCTGTGTTGGCTTGTCCCAAATTAGATATGTGCATATTTAATGAGGTACCGGATATGGCACCATATGGTCTCCCATCATACCAAATATGAAGAATGTAGCACTTGTGGTTCCTGAGTTATGGACATATATGTATATTTGAGGTCGAAGGTCATCGAGGTCACGTGATATATATATGAGGTACCGCATATGGCACCATATGGTCTCCCATCATACCAAATATGAAGAATGTAGCACTTGTGGTTCCTGAGTTATGGACATATATGTATATTTGAGGTCAAAGGTCATCGAAGTCATGTGATATTTTATTAAAAACATTGTTTTCCGTAGTTATCCTATATACCAAAAATCAGATCTCTGGCTCTATTGGATTGCCCAGAATTAGATATGACTCTTACATAGGCCAGAATAAGCAATCGGTATAGCTTAGCTGCAGAGGTATAGGGGAGGTCAAAGTCATTGAAAAATCAGAAAAATAATACTTTAAAAATCTTCTTCTCAAAAACTGCCTAGTCAATTTCCTTGAAATTTAATATATAGCATCTAGGTAGTATTGCCTATAAGTTTGCGAAAAGATTTTAGATCGGTCAAATTTTATGGAAATGGGACAGTAAAAAACATTTTCATTTCAAAATTGTAGCCAGGTCACATGACTAATTAAATATTCAAGACTAACATGCACTACCTCTCATTGACCTTAAACATTGTACCAAGTTTCAAAAAATATCTATGAGCAGTTTCTGAGATTAAGAAGGGCAAAAAAACGGCAGAAGAAGAAGAAGAAGAAGAAGAAAGTAGAATTTGAGCAATACCAATAGGGGCCATCGCCCATGAGGGCGCTCGGCCCCTAAGAAAGTAGAATTTGAGCAATACCAATAGGGGCCTCGCCCATGAGGGCGCTCGGCCCCTAATTAAAGCTGCAAGCAGCGTTGTAGGGGCTGAGCAGCTCGCATAGTTGATGAGACACATGATGCGTCACCATGAGATCTGCTATCATACCAAAGATGAAGGTGTTTGCACTAATTGTTGCTCATGTTTAGGTACATACGTATATTTGAGGTCAAAGGGTATAGCACTGTTGGTTACTGAGTTATGGACAAATATGTATATTTGAGGTCAAAGGTCATCGAGGTCACCTGACATTTTGTCAAAAAAATTGTATCCCATAGTTATCCCTATATACGAAAAATCAGACCACTAGCTCTGTTGGCTTGCCCAAAATTAGATATGTGCATATTTTATGAGGCATGACATATGGTACCATAAGGTCTCCCATCATACCAAATATGAAGGGTGTAGCCCTTGTGGTTACTAAGTTATGGACATATATGTATATTTGAGGTCAAAGGTCATCAAGGTCACGTGACATTTTGTCAAAAAAAATGTATCCCATAGTTATTCCTATATACCAAAAATCAGACCTCTAACTCTATTGGCTTGCCCAAAATTAGATATGTGCATATTTAATGAGGCATGACATATTGTACCATAAGGTCTCCCATCATACCAAATATGAAGGGTGTAGCCCTTGTGGTTACTGAGTTATGGACAGATATGTAATTTGAGGTCAACGGTCATCAAGTTCACGTGACATTTTGTCAAAAATATTGTATCCCATAGTTAACCCTATATACCAAAAATCAGTCCTCTAGCTCTGTTTGCTTGCCAAAAATTAGATATGTGCATATTAAATGAGGCATGACATATGGTACCATAAGGTCTCCCATCATAACAAGTATGAAGGGTGTAGCCCTTGTGGTTACTGAGTTACGGACATATATGTATATTTGAGGTCATCAAGGTCACGTGACATTTTGTCAAAAAAATTGCATTCCATAGTTATTCCTATATACCAAAAACCAGACCTCTAACTCTATTGGCTTGCCAAGAATTAGATATGTGCATATTAAATGAGGCATGACCTATAGTACCATAAGGTCTCCCATCATACCAAATATGAAGGGTGTAGCTCTTGTGGTTACTGAGTTATTGACAGATATGTATATTTGAGGTCAAGGGTCACAAGGTCATGTGACATTTTGTGAAAAAATTGTTTTCAATATTTATCACTTTATACCAAAAATCAGACCTCCAGCTCTATAGGCTTGCCCAAAATTAGATATGTGCATAATAAATGAGGTTTAGAAACATGCTAGGGTCATAGGTCAAGTTCATCCTCAAAACATTGATTTGCAGTTTGATAGCCTGTTGGTCATTGTTCAGTAGTGATAAGCCCCCGGCCCCCCAGGACACTCACATAGGCCAGAATAAGCCATTGGTATAGCTTAGCTGCAGAGGTATAGGGGAGGTCAAAGGTCATTGAAAAATCAGAAAAATAATACTTTAAAAATCTTCTTCTCAAAAACTGCCAGGTCAATTTCCTTGAAATTTAGTATATAGCATCTAGGTAGTATTGCCTATAAAGTTTGCGAAAAGATTTTGGATCGGTCAAATTTTATGGAAATGGGACAGTAAAAAACATTTTCATTTGAAAATTGTAGCAAGGTCACATGACTAATTAAAAATTCAAGACTAACATGCACTACCTCTCATTGACCTTAAACATTGTACCAAGTTTCAAAAAATTTCATTCAGCAGTTTCAGAGATTAGGACGGACAAAAAAACGGCAGAAGAATAAGAAGAAGAAGATTAAAGCTGCAAGCAGCGTTGGCGGGGCCGAGCAGCTCGCATAGTTGATGAGAAACATACGGCGTCATCTTGAGATCTGCAATCATAACAAACATGAAGGTTTCTGTACTAATTGTTGCTCACGTTTAGGTACATATGTACATTTGGGGTCAAAGGGTATAGCACTGTTGATTACAGAGTTATGGACAAATATATATATTTGAGGTCAAAGGTCATTGGAGTCACGTGACATTTTGTCAAAAATTGTATCCCATACTGATTCCCATATACAAAAAATCAGACCTCTAGCTGTATTGGCTTGCCAAAAATTAGATATGTGCATATTTAATGAGGTACCAGATATTGCACCATAAGGTCTCCCTTTATACCAAATAAGAAGCGTCTAGAACTTGTGGTTCCTGAGTTATGGAAAGATATGTATATTTGAGGTCAAAGGTCATCGAGGTCACGTGACCTTTTATTGAAAAAATTGTATCCCATACTTATCCCCATATACAAAAAATCACAACTCTAGCTCTATTGGCTTGCCCAGAATTAGATATGTGCATATTTAATGAGGTACATGATGTGGTGTCATAAGGTCTCCAATCCTACCAATTATGACAGGTGTAGCACTTGTGGTTACTGAGTTATGGACAGATATGTATATTTAAGGTCAAAGGTCATCGAGGTCACGTGACATTTTGTCAAAAAAATTGTATCCCATAGTTATCCCTATATACCAAAAATCAGACCTCTAACTCTATTGGCTTGCCCAGAATTAGATATGTGCATATTTAATGAGGCATGACTTTTGGTACCATAAGGTCTCCCATCATACCAAGTATGAAGGATGTAGCCCTTGTGGTTACTTAATTATGGACATATATGTATATTTGAGGTCAAAGGTCATCAAGGTCACGTGACATTTTGTCAAAAAAATTGTATCCCATAGTTATCCCTATATACCAAAAACCAGACCTCTAACTCTATTGGCTTGCCCAGAATTAGATATGTGCATAATAAATGAGGTTTAGAAACATGCTAGGGTCATAGGTCAAGTTCATCCTCAAAGCATTGATTTGCAGTTTGATAACCTGTTGGTCATTGTTCAGTAGTGACAAGCCCCCTGCCCCCCAGGACACTCACATAGGCCAGAATAAGCCATTGGTATAGCTTAGCTGCAGAGGTATAGGGGAGGTCAAAGGTCATTGAAAAATCAGAAAAATAATACTTTAAAAATCTTCTTCTCAAAAACTGCCAGGTCAATTTCCTTGAAATTTAGTATATAGCATCTAGGTAGTATTGCCTATAAAGTTTGCGAAAAGATTTTGGATCGGTCAAATTTTATGGAAATGGGACAGTAAAAAACATTTTCATTTCAAAATTGTAGCCAGGTCACATGACTAATTAAATATTCATGACTAACATGCACTACCTCTCATTGACCTTAAACATTGTACCAAGTTTCAAGAAATTTCATTCAGCAGTTTCAGAGATTAGGACGGACAAAAAAACGGCAGAAGAATAAGAAGAAGAAGAAGAAAGTAGAATTTGAGCAATACCAATAGGGTCCTCGCCCATGAGGGCGCTCGGCCCCTAATTAAAGCTGCAAGCAGCATTGGCGGGGCCCAAGCGGATAACATGGTTTAAACTTTTTGCAGTGATGATATTATGTGCAAAATTGAAGCTTGGAAAAGAAGGATTTTAAACATCATCTCATATTTACTGTGTGTTTCACTAGCTATTGCATGTTGTACGCAAAATCCAAGATGGCGGCCAAACCATGTGACTGATCGAAATGCAGTTTGCAAACTTGAAAGAGATTAAACTTAAGATGATAAGATCCTACCAAATATGAAGGGTGTAGCACTTGTGGTTACTTAGTTATGAACATATACTATATTTAAGGTTAAAGGTCATCGAGGTCACATGACATTTTGTCAAAAAAATTGTATTGCTAAGTTATCCCTATATACCAAAAATCAGACCTCTAGCTCTATTGGCTGGCTCAGAATTAGATATGCGCATAATTAATGAGGTACAGGATGTGGTGTCATAAGGTCTCCCATCATACCAAATATGAAGGGTGTAGCACTTGTTGTTACAGAGTTATGATCATATACTCATATTTAAGGTCAAAGGTCATCGAGGTCACATGACATTTTGTCAAAAAAATTGTAATGCTAAGTTATCCCTATATACCAAAAATCAGACCTCTAGCTCTATTGCCCTGCTCAGAATTAGATATGCGCATAATTAATGAGGAACAGGGTGTGGTGTCATAAGGTCTCCCATCATACCAAATATCAAGGGTGTAGCACTTGTGGTTACTGAGTTATGGACATATACGTATATTCAAGGTCAAAGGTCATCGAGGTCACGTGACATTTTGTCAAAAAAATTGTATTGCTAAGTTTTCCCTATATACCAAAAATCAGACCTCTAGCTCTATTGGCTGGCTCAAAATTACATATGACATAATTAATGAGGTACAGGATGTGGTGTCGTAAGGTCTCCCATCATACCAAATATGAAGGCCGTAGCACTTGTGGTTACTGAGTTATGGACATATACGTATATTCAAGGTCAAAGGTCATCGAGGTTATGTGACATTTTGTCAAAAAAATTGTATTGCTAAGTTATCCCTATATACCAAAAATCAGACCTTTAGCCCTATTGGCTGGCTCACAATTAGATATGCGCATAATTAATAAGGTACAGGAAGTGGTGTCATAAGGTCTCCCATCATACCAAATATGAAGGGTGTAGCACTTGTGGTTACTGAGTTATGGACATATACGTATTTTCAAGGTCAAAGGTTATCGAGGTCACGTGACATTTTGTCAAAAAATTGTATTGCTAAGTTATGCCTATATACCAAAAATCAGACCTCTAGCTCTATTGGCAGGCTCAGAATTAGATATGCGCATAATTAATGACGTACAGGATGTGGTGTCATAAGGTCTCCCATTATACCAAATATGCAAGGTGTAGAACTAGTGGTTACTGAGTTATTGACTTATATGTGTATTTGAGGTCAAAGGTCGTCGAGGTCACGTGACATTTTGTCAAAAAAATGTATTGCTAAGTTATCCTATATACCAAAAATTAGACCTTTAGCTCTATTGGCTGGCTCAGAATTAGATATGCGCATAAAATCCAAGATGGCGGCCAAATCATGTGACCAATCCAAATGTCTTTCGCAAACTTAAAAGAGATCACTCTAAGGATGACATGAGTAAAATTTCAGTTAAATCGGTGTGTTTGTTCTGGAGAAGAAGATTTTTAATGATTAAATTGCGATTTTTGTAAAATCCAAGATGGCGGCCAAATCACGTGACCGATCCAAACGTCTTTCGCAAACTTGAAAGAGATCACTCTAAGGATGACATGAGTAAAATTTCAGCTAAATCTGTATGTTGGTTCTGGAGAAGAAGATTTTTAAAATTAAATCGGTATTTTTCGCAAATCCAATATGGCCGCCAGGTCGCGCGACTATTCGAAATTTCTATACCCAGGTGCACGAGATCTCATAGGTACCTATTAGCCCTGCTATTTTTCAGAAGTTTGCGGTAAGCGGTGATTGAGTTCTAGGTCGACAAAAAAAGAGTGGAAGAAGAAGAAGAAGAAGAAGAAGAAGAAGAAGATTAAAGCTGCAAGCAGCGTTGGCGGGGCCCAAGCGGATAACATGGTTGAAAGATCTTGCACTAATGATATTATGTGCAAAATTCGATCTTAGAAAAGTATGATTTTGAACATCATCTCATAGTTACTGTACGTGTCAGTGGGAATTGCATGTTTTACGTAAAATCCAATATGGCGGCGAAATATGAAGGATGTAGCACTTGTGGTTACTGAGTTATGGACATATACTCATATTTAAGGGCAAAGGTCGTCGAGGTCACGTGACATTTTGTCAAAAAAATTGTAAAGCTTAGTTATCCCTATATACCCAAAATCAGACCTCTAGCTCTATTGGCTGGCTCAGAATTAGATATGCGCATAATTAATGAGGTACAGGATGTGGTGTCATAAGGTCTCCCATCATACCAAATATGAAGGCTGTAGCACTTGTGGTTACTGAGTTATGGACATATACGTATATTCAAGCTCAAAGGTCATCGAGGTCACGTGACATTATGTCAAAAAAATTGTATTGCTAAGTTATCCCTATATACCAAAAATCAGACCTCTAGCTCTATTGGCTGGCTCAGAATTAGATATGCACATAATTAATGAGGTACAGGATGTGGTGTCATAAGGTCTCCCATCATACCAAATATGAAGGCTGTAGCACTTATGGTTACTGAGTTATTGACATATACGTATATTCAAGGTCAAAGGTCATCGAGGTCACGTGACATTTTGTTAAAAAAAATTGTTTTTTGTAGTTCTCCCTATATACCAAAAATCTGACCTCTTGCCCTATTAGATTGCCCAGAATTAGATATGACTCTTACATAGGCCAGAATAAGCCATTTGTATAGCTTAGCTGCAGAGGTATAGGGGAGGTCAAAGGTCATTGAAAAATCAGAAAAATAATACTTTAAAAATTTTCTTCTCAAAAACTGCCTGGTTAATTTCCTTGAAATTTATTATATAGCATCTAGTAGTGTGGCCTATAAAGTTTGCTAAAAGATTTTGGTGTTAGTTCTGGAGAAGAAGTTTTTGAATGATTAAATTGCGATTTTTCGAAAATCCAATGTGGCGGCCAAATCATGTGACCGATCCAAATGTCTTTCGCAAACTTAAAACAGATCACTCTAAGGATGACATGAGTAAAATTTCAGTTAAATCGGTGTGTTTGTTCTGGAGAAGAAGATTTTTAATGATTAAATTGCGATTTTCGTAAAATCCAAGATGGCGGCCAAATCATGTGACCAATCCAAATGTCTTTCGCAAACTTGAAACAGATCACTCTAAGGATGACATGAGTAAAACTTCAGTTAAATCGGTGTGTTTGTTCTGGAGAAGAAGATTTTTAATGATTAAATTGCGATTTTCGTAAAATCCAAGATGGCGGCCAAATCATGTGACCGATCCAAACGTCTTTCACAAACTTGAAAGAGATCACTCTAAGGACGACATGAGCAAAATTTCAGTTAAATCGGTGTGTTTGTTCTGGAGGAGAACATTTTTAATGATTAAATTTCGATTTTCGTAAAATCCAAGATGGCGGCCAAATCATGTGACCAATCCAAATGTCTTTCGCAAACTTGAAACAGATCACTCTAAGGATGACATGAGTAAAATTAAGTTAAATCGGTGTGTTTTTCTTCTGGAGAAGAAGATTTTTAATGATTAAATTGCGATTTCGTAAAATCCAAGATGGCGGCCAAATCACATGACCGATCCAAACATCTTTCGCAAATTTGAAAGAGATCACTCTAAGGATGACATGAGTAAAATTTCAGTTAAATCGGTGTGTTGGTTCTGGAAAAGAAGATTTTTAATGATTAAATTACGATTTTCGTCAAATCCAAGATGGCGGCTAAATCACGTGACCGATCCAAACGTCTTTCGCAAACTTGAAAGAGATCACTCTAAGGATGCCATGAGTAACATTTCAGCTACATCTGTATGTTGGTTCTGGAGAAGAAGATTTTTAAAATTAAATTGGTATTTTTCGAAAATCCAATATGGCCGCCAGGTCACGTGACCAATCGAAATTTGTATACCCAGGTGCACGAGATCTCATAGGTACCTATTAGCCCTGCAAGTTTCAGAAGTTTGCGGTAAGCGGTGTTTGAGTTCTAGGTCGACAAAAAAAGAGCGGAAGAAGAAGAAGAAGAAGATTAAAGCTGCAAGCAGCGTTGGCGGGGCCCAAGCGGTTAACATGGTTGAAAAATCTTGCACTAATGATATTATGTGCAAAATTCGAGCTTGCAAAAGTAGGATTTTGAACATCATCTAATAGTTACTGTACGTTTCACTTGGAATTTAATATTTTACGGAAAATCCAATATGGCGGCAAAACCACGTGACCGATGAAAATGCTTTTCGCAAACTTGAAAGAGATCACACTTAAGATGTTACACATAAAATTTAAGCTCAATCGGTGTGTTGGTTGTGGAGAGGAAATTTTTTAAGATTAAATCATGATTTTCCTAAAATCCAATATGGCGGCCAAACCACGTGACCGATCAAAACGCCTTTCGCAAACTTGAAAGAGATCACACTTTTTATGTTACATGTCAAATTTCAGTCGAATCGGTGTGTTGGTTCTGGAGAAGAAGATTTTTAAAGATTTCATCAAGATTTTCGCAAAATCCAATATTGCGGCCAAACCACGTGACCGATCAAAACATTTTTCGCAAACTTGAAAGAGACAACACTTAAGATGATACATGTCAAATTTCAGTCAAATCGGTGAGTTGGTTCTGGAGATGAAGATTTTTAAAGATTAAATCATGATTTTCGCAAAAATCCTATATGGCGGCCAGACCACGTGACCGATCAAAACGCCTTCCGCAAGCTTGAAAGAGATCACACTTAAGATGTTACATATCAAATTTCAGTAGAATCAGTGAGTTGGTTCTGGAGAAGAAGATTTTTGAAGATTAAATCACGATTTTCGCAAAATCCAATATGGCGGCCAAACAATATGACCGATCAAAACGCCTTTCGCAAACTTGAAAGAGATCACACTTAAGATGTTACATGTGAAGTTTTAGTCGAATCCGTGTTTTGGTTCTGGAGAAGAAGATTTTTAAAGATTAAATTGGTATTTTTCAAAAATCCAATATGGCGGCCAAGGTCACGTGACCGCATGCGATTTTATTGGCAAATTTTTAAGACCTTAGGCCATGCTTGCTATACAAAAAATTTCAAATCGACTAGACCCCTAGGTATTCTGGAGAAGCCATTTTTAGATTTTTGGAAAATCCAATATGGCCGCCAGGTCACGTGACCAATCAAAATTTGTATACCCAGGTGCACGAGATCTCATAGGTACCTATTAGCCCTGCAAGTTTCAGAAGTTTGCGGTAAGTGGTGTTTGAGTTCTAGGTCGACAAAAAAAGAGCGGAAGAAAAAGAAGAAGAAGAAAGTTGAATTCCTACGAAAACAATAGGGGCCCAGCCGGTAGGCTTGGGCCCCTAATTAAAGCTGCAAGCAGCGTTGGCGGGGCCCAAGCGGATAACATGGTTGAAAGATCTTGCACTAATGATATTATGTGCAAAATTCGATCTTGGAAAAGTATGATTTTGAACATCATCTCATAGTTACTGTACGTGTCAGTTGGAATTGCATGTTTTACGTAAAATCCAATATGGCGGCCAAATATGAAGGGTGTAGCACTTGTGGTTACTGAGTTATGGACATATACTCATATTTAAGGGCAAAGGTCATCGAGGTCACGTGACATTTTGTCAAAAAAAATTGTATTGCTAAGTTATCCCTATATACCAAAAATCAGACCTTTAGCTCTATTCGCTGGCACAGAATTAGATATGCACATAATTAATAAGGTACAGGATGTGGTGTCATAAGGTCTCCCATCATACCAAATATGAAGGGTGTAGCACTTGTGGTTACTGAGTTGTGGACATACACTCGTATATTCAAGGTCAAAGGTCATCGAGGTCACATGACATTTATTCAAAAAAATTGTATTGCTAAGTTATGCCTATATACCAAAAATCAGACCTCTAGCTCTATTGGCTTGCCCAGAATTAGATATGTGCATATTTAATGAGGTACCGGATATGGCACCATAAGGTCTCCCATCATACAAAATATAAAGGGTGTAGCACTTGTGGTTACTTAATTATGAACATATACGTATATTCATGATCAAAGGTCATCGAGGTCACGTGACATTTTGTCAAAAAAATTGTATTGCTAAGTTATCCCTATATACCAAAAATCAGACCTCTAGCTCTATTGGCTGGCTCAGAATTAGATATGCGCATAATTAATAAGGAACAGGATGTGGTGTCATAAGGTCTCCCATCATACCAAATGTGAAGGGTGTAGCACTTGTGGTTACTGAGTTATGGACATATACGTATATTCAAGGTCAAAGGTCATCGAGGTCACATGACATTTTGTCAAAAAAATTGTATTGCTAAGTTATGCCTATATACCAAAAATCAGACCTCTAGCTCTATTGGCTTGCCCAGAATTAGATATGTGCATATTTAATGAGGTACCGGATATGGCACCATAAGGTCTCCCATCATACAAAATATGAAGGGTGTAGCACTTGTGGTTACTTAGTTATGAACATATATGTATATTTAAGGTCAAAGGTCATTGAGGTCACATGACATTTTGTCAAAAAAATTGTATTGCTAAGTTATGCCTATATACCAAAAATCAGACCTCTAGCTTTATTGGCTTGCCCAGAATTAGATATATGCATATTTAATGAGGTACCGGATATGGCACCATAAGGTCTCCCATCATACCAAATATGAAGGGTGTAGCACTTGTGGTTACTTAGTTATGGACATATACGTATATTCATGATCAAAGGTCATCGAGGTCACGTGACATTTTGTCAAAAAAAATTGTATTGCTAAGTTATCCCTATATACCAAAATCAGACCTCTAGCTCTATTGGCTGGCTCAGAATTAGATATGCGCATAATTAATAAGGAACAGGATGTGGTGTCATAAGGTCTCCCATCATACAAATGTGAAAGGTGTAGCACTTGTGGTTACTGAGTTATGGACATACACTCGTATATTCAAGGTCAAAGGTCATCGAGGTCACATGACATTTTTTCAAAAAAATTGTATTGCTAAGTTATGCCTATATACCAAAAATCAGACCTCTAGCTCTATTGGCTTGCCCAGAATTAGATATGTGCATATTTAATGAGGTACCGGATATGGCACCATAAGGTCTCCCATCATACCAAATATGAAGGGTGTAGCACTTGTGGTTACTTAGTTATGAACATATACGTATATTCAAGGTCAAAGGTCATCGAGGTCACATGACATTTTGTCAAAAAAATTGTATTGCTAAGTTATGCCTATATACCAAAAATCAGACCTCTAGCTCTATTGGCTTGCCCAGAATTAGATATGTGCATATTTAATGAGGTACCGGATATGGCACCATAAGGTCTCCCATCATACAAAATATGAAGGGTGTAGCACTTGTGGTTACTTAGTTATGAACATATACGTATATTCAAGGTCAAAGGTCATCGAGGTCACATGACATTTATTCAAAAAAATTGTATTGCTAAGTTATGCCTATATACCAAAAATCAGACCTCTAGCTTTATTGGCTTGCCCAGAATTAGATATATGCATATTTAATGAGGTACCGGATATGGCACCATAAGGTCTCCCATCATACAAAATATGAAGGGTGTAGCACTTTGTGGTTACTTAGTTATGAACATATACGTATATTCATGATCAAAGGTCATCGAGGTCACGTGACATTTTGTCAAAAAAATTGTATTGCTAAGTTATCCCTATATACCAAAAATCAGACCTCTAGCTCTATTGGCTGGCTCAGAATTAGATATGCGCATAATCAATAAGGTACAGGATGTGGTGTCATAAGGTCTCCCATCATACCAAATGTGAAGGGTGTAGCACTTGTGGTTACTTAGTTATGGACATACACTTGTATATTCAAGGTCAAAGGTCATCGAGGTCACATGACATTTATTCAAAAAAATTGTATTGCTAAGTTATGCCTATATACTAAAAAATCAGACCTCTAGCTCTATTGGCTTGCCCAGAATTAGATATGTGCATATTTAATGAGGTACCGGATATGGCACCATAAGGTCTCCCATCATACAAAATATGAAGGGTGTAGCACTTGTGGTTACTTAGTTATGAACATATACGTATATTCAAGGTCAAAGGTCATCGAGGTCACATGACATTTATTCAAAAAAATTGTATTAATAAGTTATGCCTATATACCAAAAATCAGACCTCTAGCTCTATTGGCTTGCCCAGATTTAATGAGGTACCGGATATGGCACCATAAGGTCTCCAATCCTACCAAATATGAAGGATGTAGCACTTGTGGTTCCTAAGTTATGGACGTATATGTATATTTGAGGTCAAAGGTCATCAAAGTCATGTGACATTTTGTTAAAAAAATTGTTTTTCGTAGTTATCCCTATATACCAAAAATCTGACCTCTTGCTCTATTAGATTTCCCAGAATTAGATATGACTCTTACATAGGCCAGAATAAGCCATGTGTATAGCTTAGCTGCAGAAGTATAGGGGAGGTCAAAGGTCATTGAAAAATCAGAAAAATAATACAATTAACATTTTCTTCTCAAAAACTGCCTGGTTAATTTCCTTGAAATTTATTATATAGCATCTAGTAGTGTGGCATATAAAGTTTGAGAAAAGATTTTGGTGTTAGTTCTGGAGAAGAAGTTTTTGAATGATTAAATTGCGATTTTCGAAAATCAAATGTTGCGGCCAAATCATGTGACCGATCCAAATGACTTTCCCAAACTTTAAAGAGATCACTCTAAGGATGACATCAGTAAAATTTCAGTTAAATCGGTGTGTTTGTCCTGGAGAAGAAGATTTTTTAATGATAAAATTGCGATTTTCGTTAAATCCAAGATGGCGGCCAAATCATGTGACCGATCGAAACGTCTTTCGCAAACTTGAAAGAGATCACTCTAAGGATGACATGAGCAAAATTTCAGTTAAATCGGTGTTTTGGTTCAGGAGAAGAAGATTTTTAATGATTAAATTGCGATTTTCGTAAAATCCAAGATGGCGGCCAAATCACGTGACCGATCCAAACGTCTTTCGCAAACTTGAAAGAGATCATTCTAAGGATGACATGAGTAAAATTTCAGTTAAATCTGTGTGTTGGTTCTGGAGAAGAAGATTTTTAATGATTAAATTGCGATTTTGTAAAATCCAAGATGGCGGCCAAATCACGTGACCGATCCAAACGTCTTTTGCAAACTTGAAAGAGATCACTCCAAGGATGACATGAGTAAAAGTTCAGTTAAATCAGTGTGTTGGTTCTGGAGAAGAAGATTTTTAATGATTAAATTGCGATTTTCGTAAAATCCAAGATGGCGGCCAAATCACGTGACCGATCCAAACGTCTTTCGCAAACTTGAAAGAGATCACTCTAAGGATGACATGAGTACAATTTCAGCTAAATCTCTATGTTGGTTCTGGAGAAGAAGATTTTTAAAATTAAATCGGTATTTTTCGAAAATCCAATATGGCCGCCAGGTCACGTGACTAATCGAAATTTGTGTACCCAGGTGCACGAGATCTCATAGGTACCTATTAGCCCTGCAAGTTTCAAAAGTTTGCGGTAAGCGGTGTTTGAGTTCTAGGTCGACAAAAAAAGAGCGGAAGAAAAAGAAGAAGAAGTAGAAGAAAGTTGAACTCCTATAAAACCAATAGGGGCCCAGCCGGTCGGCTTGGGCCCCTAAAGAAGTAGAAGAAGAAAGTTGAACTCCTATAAAACCAATAGGGGCCCAGCCGGTTGGCTTGGGCCCCTAAAGAATATTAAACTCCTATAAAACCAATAGGCGCCCAGCCGGTAGGCTTGGCCCCTAAAGAAGAAGGAAGTAGAACTTTAGCATACCAATAGGGGCCATCGCCCATGAGGGCGCTCGGCCCCTAAAAACCCAATGAAAGCAATAGGGGAAAGCTGTAGGCATATGGGCCATGGTACACATAGACAGGGATATGCTGTTGAGATGCTTAGGTCAAAGGTAGAGCAACTAGGTCAAAGGTCATCCGTTACCCACAAAGATAGTCCGGTTCAAAAAATAGTGCCTGTCTCTATGCTTGAATAGCAGCTGATCAGCACTCAGCTAGTGGCTTACAAAGATAGAGCATGGGTTGTAAGTTGATTTTAGAGCCAACATGAGATTCATTCCAAATCAGATCAGTTTTTCAGAATGTGAAGCAAGCGAGCTTTCATCTCATTGAGTTACGTACGAGGCCAGCCTATAGCTTATGAATAGGGAATATGCTCAGCCAGCATTACTGCACAGGGGCTGCTAATGCCAATGCTGGGCAAGCCAATAGAGCTAGGGATCTGATTTTTGGTACACAGGCAGAAGTATAGGAGCAAAGTGTGTTGACAAAATGTCACGTGACCAGGATGACCTTTGACCTCAAAAACTTTGTTTGCCTCCTTATATCAAAAATCAGACCTCTTGCTGTATCTGGTACTCCAGAGTTGCATACGTGCATGTTTAATAATGTGCTAAATGATGCCAAGGTCAAAGGTCAAGGGGCATCCCCAAAATTTCGGTGTTCAATGCGGTCCCCAAAAGGTCATTGTTCAAGACACACTTGCCTATTGGGACCCTTAGATAGGCCAGAAAAAGCCTTTGCCATAGCTTAGCTGCACAGGTATAGGAAGGTCAAAGGTCATAGAAAAATCAGAAAAATAATACTTTAAAAATCTTCTTCTCCAAAACTGACGGGTCAATTTCCTTGAAATTTAATATATAGCATCTAGGTGGTAATGCCTATAAAGTTTGCGAAAAGATTTTGGATCGGTCAAATTTTATGGAAATGGGACAGTAAAAAACATTTTCATTTCAAAATTGTAGCCAGGTCACATGACAAATTAAAAATTCAAGACTAACATGCACTACCTCTCATTGACCTTAAACATTGTACCAAGTTTCAAAAAATTTCATTGAGCAGTTTCTGAGATTAGGACTGACAAAAAAACGGCAGAAGAATAAGAAGAAGAAGATTAAAGCTGCAAGCAGCGTTGGCGGGGCCGAGCAGCTCGCATAGTTGATGAGAAACATAAGGCGTCATCTTGAGATCTGCAATCATAACAAACATGAAGGTTTCTGTACTAATTGTTGCTCATGTTTAGGTACATACGTATATTTGGGGTCAAAGGGTATAGCACTGTTGATTACAGAGTTATGGACAAATATATATATTTGAGGTCAAAGGTCATTGGAGTCACGTGACATTTTGTCAAAAAATTGTATCCCATACTGATTCCCATATACAAAAAATCAGACCTCTAGCTGTATTGGCTTGCCAAAAATTAGATATGTGCATATTTAATGAGGTACCAGATATTGCACCATAAGGTCTCCCTTTATACCAAATAAGAAGCGTCTAGCCCTTGTGGTTCCTGAGTTATGGACAGATATGTATATTTGAGGTCAAAGGTCATCGAGGTCACGTGACCTTTTATTGAAAAAATTGTATCCCATACTTATCCCCATATACAAAAAATCACACCTCTAGCTCTATTGGCTTGCCCAGAATTAGATATGTGCATATTTAATGAGGTACATGATGTGGCGTCATAAGGTCTCCAATCCTACCAATTATGAAGGGTGTAGCACTTGTGGTTACTGAGTTATGGACAGATATGTATATTTAAGGTCAAAGGTCATCGAAGTCACATGACATTTTGTCAAAAAAATTGTATCCCATAGTTATCCCTATAAACCAAAAACCAGACCTCTAACTCTATTGGCTTGCCCAGAATTAGATATGTGCATATTAAATGAGGCATGACCTATAGTACCATAAGGTCTCCCATCATACCAAGTATGAAGGGTGTAGCCCTTGTGGATACTGAGTTATGGACATATATGTATATTTGAGGTCAAAGGTCATCAAGGTCACGTGACATTTTGTCAAAAAAATTGTATCCCATAGTTATAACTATATACCAAAAACCAGACCTCTAACTCAATGGCTTGCCCAGAATTAGATATGTGCATATTTAATGAGGCATGACCTTTGGTACCATAAGGTCTCCCATCATACCAAGTATGAAGGGTGTAGCCCTTGTGGTTACTGAGTAATGGACAGATATGTATATTTGAGGTCAAAGGTCATCAAGGTCACGTGACATTTTGTCAAAAAAATTGTATCCCATAGTTATCCCTATATACCAAAAATCAGACCTCTAACTCTATTCGCTTGCCCAGAATTAGATATGTGCATATTAAATGAGGCATGACCTATAGTACCATAAGGTCTCCCATCATACCAAGTATGAAGGGTGTAGCCCTTGTGGTTACTGAGTTATGGACAAATATGTATAGTTGAGGTCAAAGGTCATCAAGGTCACGTGACATTTTGTCAAAAAATTGTATCCCATAGTTATAACTATATACCAAAAACCAGACCTCTAACTCTATTGGCTTGCCGAGAATTATATATGTGCATATTTAATGAGGCATGACCTATGGTACCATAAGGTCTCCCATCATACCAAGTATGAAGGGTGTAGCCCTTGTGGTTACTGAGTTATGGACATATATGTTTATTTGGGGTCAAAGGTCATTAAGGTCACGTGACATTTTGTCAAAAATATTGTATCCCATAGTTAACCATATACCAAAAACCAGTCCTCTAGCTCTGTTTGCTTGCCCAAAATTAGATATGTGCATATTAAATAGGCATGACCTATGGTACCATAAGGTCTCCCATCATACCAAATATGAAGGGTGTAGCCCTTGTGGTTACTGAGTTATTGACATATATGTATATTTGAGGTCAAAGGTCATCAAGGTCACGTGACATTTCATCAAAAAAATTGTATCCCATAGTTATCCCTATATACCAAAAACCAGACCTCTAACTCTATTGGCTTGCCCAGAATTAGATATGTGCATATAAATGAGGTTTAGAAACATGCTAGGGTCATAGGTCAAGTTCATCCTCAAAACATTGATTTGCAGTTTGATCCCCTGTTGGTCATTGTTCAGTAGTGACAAGCCCTTGGCCCCCCAGGACACTCACATAGGCCAGAATAAGCCATTGGTATAGCTTAGCTGCAGAGGTATAGGGGAGGTCAAAGGTCATTGAAAAATCAGAAAAATAATACTTTAAAAATCTTCTTCTCAAAAACTGCCAGTTCAATTTCCTTGAAATTTATTATATAGCATCTAGGTATTATTGCCTATAAAGTTTGCGAAAAGATTTTGGATCGGTCAAATTTTATGGAAATGGGACAGTAAAAAACATTTTCATTTCAAAATTGTAGCCAGGTCACATGACTAATTAAATATTCAAGACTAACATGCACTACCTCTCATTGACCTTAAACATTGTACCAAGTTTCAAAAAATTCATGGAGCAGTTTCTGAGATTAGAACGGACAAAAAAATGGCAGAAGAAGAAGAAGAAGAAGGAAGAAAAAAAAAGTAGAACTTCAGCAATACCAATAGGGGCCTCGCCCATGAGGGCGCTCGGCCCCTAAGAAGAAGAAGAAGGAAGTAGAACTTTAGCAAAAAAAACCCAATGAAAGCAATAGGGGAAGCTGTAGGCATATGGGCCATGGTACACATAGACAGGGATATGCTGTTGAGATGCTTAGGTCAAAGGTAGAGCTACTAGGTCAAAGGTCATCCGTTACCCACGAAGATAGTTATTATTATTAAATTATATAGGGCACAGCCCTTGGTGTCGCGCCAGGGGTTAAGATTGGCAATGTTATTTGTATTGATTCATGATAAAATGTAATTAATTGTTACTTCATAAACGTATATATGACAACTATGCCCAGTTTCCCTCTGATGAAAGCAGTTCACGTACGTACACGCGCGGACGTCAAACCCTGCAGCAGTGCAGGTATAGATTTTCTGTAACGTGTAAAAATTTTGGACAAAAATTGGCAAGTTTTACATTGATAACAGCCTATTGAGTTAAACAAGGGACGTATCATGCAATCATTATCATTGCAATGGTAACCGCACTGCCCAACTTCCACTTGCAAGCTGGAAACTATAGCGTTCCGTCTAAAAACTGGCAATTTTTGAATTTAATTATTGACACTGGGGGCGCTTTTCTAAAATTCAATCCCAGCATTCTTTGCGTATGCCACCGTTCATATGCGCGACTGTTTTCTCCCTTTATCTATATTAACGATATTCTGTATCAGCGACAAGGTGCATAATAACATTTATAACATTTACTGGCTAATAAAAGAGGTATATTTTATAAATGGCATGTTATATAATAATAATTTGTTTCGTATTTGTTTATTTACGAGTACTCAAAAAAAAAACATGGCGGCGCCCACGAAAGAAGGGTACACTTCCGGTTACTCGCATAGTATATTATGAATAAGCGCATGCGTAGTCAGTAAGCCGCTGGCGCGACTATTATTATTATTATTATTATTATTATTATTATTATTATTATTATTATTATTTTCTTCCGCCTCCTAAATGCGCTTGCCATTCGAACACTGTTGCACCTAGAGTCTCCAAATTTGGCATATAGATAAAACACCTCGCAAGTAATTTTTTGATCTCATTACCATAACAATGGGATACGTGACATTTCGGCCATTTTGAAAATAAACTTTAAAATTGAGCTCATTTGCATAACAAGTGATAAATCAAAATTCTGCTCCAGTCACTTTTTAGACCTTATAGCCTTGCTCCTTCATGCCAAACATCAAGGTGACAGGATTTGAAAAAATTTTGAGAAGAAGATTTTTAAAGTATTATTTTTCTGATTTTTCTATGACCTTTGACCTTTCTCTACCTGTGCAGCTAATCTATGGCAAAGGCTTTTTCTGACCTATGTAAGGGTCCCAATGGGCTAGCGTGTCTTGAACAATGACCTTTTTGGGACCACATATTGAACACCAAAATTTTGGGAATGCCCCTTGACCTTTGACCTTGGCATCATGTAGCACATTATTAAATGTGCACATGTGCAATTCTGGAGTACCAGATACTGCAACTGGTCTGATTTTTGCTATGAGGAAGCAAACAAAGTTTTTGAGGTCAAAGGTCATCCTGGTCACGTGACATTTTGCCAACAAACTTTACTGCTATACTTCTGCCTGTGTACCAAAAATCAGATCCCTAGCTCTATGGGCTAGCCCAGAATTAGATATGCGCATAATTAATGAGCTACGTGATGTGGTACCATATTGTCTTCCATCCCACCAAATATCAAGGCAGTAGCACTTGTGGTTACTGATTTACAGGCCTATTCGTGAAATCGAGGTCAAAGGTCATCCTGGTCACGTGACTTTTTGCCCAAAATCTTGGCTTCCACACGTCTCCCCATGTACCAAAAATCAGACCCCTAGCTCTATTGGCTTGCCCAGCATTGGCATTAGCAGCCCCTGTGCAGTAATGCTGGCTGAGCATATTCCCTATTCATAAGCTATAGGCTGGCCTCGTACGTAACTCAATGAGATGAACGCTCGCTTGCTTCACATTCTGAAAAAACTGATCTGATTTTGCAATGAAACTCATGTTGGCTCTAAAATCAACTTACAACCCATGCTCTATCTTTGTAAGCCACAAACTGAGTGCTGATCAGCTGCTATTCAAGCATAGAGACAGGCACTACTTTTTGAACCGGACTATCTTCGTGGGTAACGGATGACCTTTGACCTAGTAGCTCTACCTTTGACCTTAGCATCTCTACAGCATATTCCTGTGTATGTGTACCCTGGCCCATATGCCTACAGCTTTCCCCTATTGCTTTCATTGGGTTTTTCTTATTAGGGTTTCGACACCATGGGTGCGAAACCCTCTTGTAATCGTTCTGTTTTTTATTATTATTATTATTATTATTATTTTTCTTCCGCCTCCTAAATGCGCTTGCCATTCGAACACTGTTGCACCTAGAGTCTCCAAATTTGGCATATAGATAAAACACCTCGCAAGTAATTTTTTGATCTCATTACCATAACAATGGGTCACGTGACATTTCGGCCATTTTGAAAATAAACTTTAAAATTGAGCTCATTGCATAAAAAGTGATAAATCAAAATTCTGCTCCAGTCACTTTTTAGACCTTATAGCCTTGCTCCTTCATGCCAAACATCAAGGTGACAGGATTTGCCAATTTTGAGAAGAAGATTTTTAAAGTATTATTTTTCTGATTTTTCTATGACCTTTGACCTTTCTCTACCTGTGCAGCTAAGCTATGGCAAAGGCTTTTTCTGACCTATGTAAGGGTCCCAATGGGCTAGCGTGTCTTGAACAATGACCTTTTTGGGACCACATATTGAACACCAAAATTTTGGGAATGCCCCTTGACCTTTGACCTTGGCATCATGTAGCACATTATTAAATGTGCACATATGCAATTCTGGAGTACCAGATACTGCAACTGGTCTGATTTTTGCTATGAGGAAGCAAACAAAGTTTTTGAGGTCAAAGGTCATCCTGGTCACGTGACATTTTGCCAACAAACTTTACTGCTATACTTCTGCCTGTGTACCAAAAATCAGATCCCTAGCTCTATGGGCTAGCCCAGAATTAGATATGCGCATAATTAATGAGCTACGTGATGTGGTACCATATTGTCTTCCATCCAACCAAATATCAAGGCAGTAGCACTTGTGGTTACTGATTTACAAGCCTATTCGTGAAATCCAGGTCAAAGGTCATCCTGGTCACGTGACTTTTTGCCAAAAATCTTTGCTTCCACACGTCTCCCCATGTACCAAAAATCAGACCCCTAGCTCTATTGGCTTGCCCAGCATTGGCATTAGCAGCCCCTGTGCAGTAATGCTGGCTGAGCATATTCCCTATTCATAAGCTGTAGGCTGGCCTCGTACGTAACTCAATCAGATGAAAGCTCGCTTGCTTCACATTCTGAAACACTGATCTGATTTTGGAATGAATCTCATGTTTGCTCTAAAATCAACTTACAACCCATGCTCTATCTTTGTAAGCCACTAGCTGAGTGCTGATCAGCTGCTATTCAAACATAAAGACACGCACTATTTTTTGAACCGGACTATCTTCGTGGGTAACGGATGACCTTTGACCTAGTAGATCTACCTTTGACCTAAGCATCTCAACAGCATATCCCTGTCTATGTGTACCATGGCCCATATGCCTACAGCTTTCCCCTATTGCTTTCATTGGCTTTTTAGGGGCCGAGCGCCCTCATGGGCGATGGCCCCTATTGGTATTGCTGAAGTTCTACTTTTTTCTTCTTTTTAGGGGCCCAAGCCGACCGGCTGGGCCCCTATTGTTATTGCTCGAGTTCTACTATTTCTTCCTCTTCTTTAGGGGCCGAGCGCCCTCATGGGCGAGGCCCCTATTGGTATTGCTGAAGTTCTACTTTTTTAGGGGCCCAAGCCGACCGGCTGGGCCCCTATTGGTTTTATAGGAGTTCAACTTTCTTCTTCTTCTTAGGGGCCGAGCGCCCTCATGGCGAGGCCCCTATTGGTATTGCTCAAATTCTACTTTCTTCTTCTTCTTCTGCCGTTTTTTTGTCAGTCCTAATCTCTGAAACTGCTCAATGAAATTTTTTGAAACTTGGTACAATGTTTAAGGTCAATGAGAGGTAGTGCATGTTAGTCTTGAATATTTAATTAGTCATGTGACCTGGCTACAATTTTGAAATGAAAATGTTTTTTACTGTCCCATTTCCATAAAATTTGACCGATCCAAAATCTTTTCGCAAACTTTATAGGCCATACTATCTAGATGCTATATACTAAATTTCAAGGAAATTGACCTGGCAGTTTTTGAGAAGAAGATTTTTAAAGTATTATTTTTCTGATTTTTCAATGACCTTTGACCTCCCCTATACCTCTGCAGCTAAGCTATACCAACGGCTTATTCTGGACTATGTGAGTGTCCTGGGGGGCAGGGGGCTTGTCACTACTGAACAATGACCAACAGGTTATCAAACTGCAAATCAATGTTTTGAGGATGAACTTGACCTATGACCCTAGCATGTTTCTAAACCTCATTTATTATGCACATATCTAATTCTGGGCAAGCCAATAGAGTTAGAGGTCTGGTTTTGGTATATAGGCATAACTATGGGATACAATTTTTTTGACAAAATGTCACGTGACCTTGATGACCTTTGACCTCAAATATACATATATGTCCATAACTCAGTAACCACAAGGGCTACACCCTTCATACTTGGTATGATGGGAGACCTTATGGTACCATAGGTCATGCCTCATTAAATATGCACATATCTAATTCTGGGCAAGCCAATAGAGTTAGAGGTCTGATTTTTGGTATATAGGGATAACTATGGGATACAATTTTTTTGACAAAATGTCAGGTGACCTTGATGACCTTTGACCTCAAATATACATACATGTCAATAACTCAGTAACCACAAGGGCAACACCCTTCATACTTGGTATGATGGGAGACCTTATGGTACCATATGTCATGCTTTATTTAATATGCACATATCTAATTTTGGGCAAGCAAAAAGAGCTAGAGGACTGATTTTTGGTATATATGGTTAACTATGGGATACAATATTTTTGACAAAATGTCACGTGACCTTAATGACCTTTGACCCCAAATAAACATATATGTCCACAACTCAGTAACCACAAGGGCTACACCCTTCATACTTGGTATGATGGGAGACCTTATGGTACCATAGGTCATGCCTCATTAAATATGCACATATCTAATTCTGGCAAGCCAATAGAGTTAGAGGTCTGATTTTTGGTATATAGGGATAACTATGGGATACAATTTTTTTGACAAAATGTCACGTGACCTTGATGACCTTTGACCTCAACTATACATATATGTCCATAACTCAGTAACCACAAGGGCTACACCCTTCATACTTGGTATGATGGGAGACCTTATGGTACTATAGGTCATGCCTCATTTAATATGCACATATCTAATTCTGGGCAAGCCAATAGAGTTAGAGGTCTGATTTTTGGTATATAGGGATAACTATGGGATACAATTTTTTTGACAAAATGTCACGTGACCTTGATGACCTTTGACCTCAAATATACATATATGTCCATAACTCAGTAACCACAAGGGCTACACCCTTCATACTTGGTATGATGGGAGACCTTATGGTACTATAGGTCATGCCTCATTTAATATGCACACATCTAATTCTGGGCAAGCCAATAGAGTTAGAGGTCTGATTTTTGGTATATAGGGATAACTATGGGATACAATTTTTTTCACAAAATGTCACGTGACCTTGATGACTTTGACCTCAAATATACATATATGTCCATAACTCAGTAACCACAAGGGCTACACCCTTCATACTTGGTATGATGGGAGACCTTATGATACTATAGGTCATGCCTCATTAATATGCACATATCTAATTCTGGGCAAGCCAATAGAGTTAGAGGTTTGGTTTTTGGTATATAGGGATAACTATTGGATACAATTTTTTTGACAAAATGTCAGGTGACCTCGATGACCTTTGACCTTAAATATACATATCTGTCCATAACTCAGTAACCACAAGTGCTACACCCGTCATAATTGGTAGGATTGGAGACCTTATGACACCACATCATGTACCTCATTAAATATGCACATATCTAATTCTGGGCAAGCCAATAGAGCTGGAGGTGTGATTTTCTGTATATGGGGATAAGTATGGGATACAATTTTATCAATAAAAGGTCACATGTCCTCGATGACCTTTGACCTCAAATATACATATCTTTCCATAACTCAGGAACCACAAGGGCTAGACGCTTCTTATTTGGTATAAAAAGAAGACCTTATGGTGCAATATCTGGTACCTCATTAAATATGCACATATCTAATTTTTGCAAGCCAATACAGCTAGAGGTCTGATTTTTTGTATATGGGAATCAGTATGGGATACAATTTTTTGACAAAATGTCACGTGACTCCAATGACCTTTGACCTCAAATATATATATTTGTCCATAACTCTGTAATCAACAGTGCTATACCCTTTGACTCCAAATGTACATATGTACCTAAACGTGAGCAACAATTAGTACAGAAACCTTCATGTTTGTTATGATTGCAGATCTCAAGATGACGCCGTATGTTTCTCATCAACTATGCGAGCTGCTCGGCCCCGCCAACGCTGCTTGCAGCTTTAATTAGGGGCCCAAGCCAACCGGCTGGGCCCCTATTGGTTTTATAGGAGTTCAACTTTCTTCTACTTCTTCTTCTTCTTCTCCTTCCGCTCTTTTTTTGTCGACCTAGAACTCAAACACCGCTTACCGCAAACTTCTGAAACTTGCAGGGCTAATAGGTACCTATGAGATCTCGTGCACCTGGGTATACAAATTTCGATCGGTCACGTGACCTGGCGGCCATATTGGATTTTCCAAAAACCTAAAAATGGCTTCTTTAGAAGACCCAGGGGTCTAGTCGATTTGAAATTTTTTGTATAGCAAGCATAGCCTAAGGTCTTCAGAATTTGCCAATAAAATCGCATGCGGTCACGTGACCTTGGCCGCCATATTGGATTTTTGAAAAATACCCATTTAATCTTTAAAAATCTTCTTCTCCAGAACCAAAACACCGATTCAACTGAAATTTCACATGTAACATCTTATGTGTGATCTCTTTCAAGTTTGCGAAAGGCGTTTTGATCGGTCACGTGGTTTGGCCGCCATATTGGATTTTGCAAAAATCGTGATTTAATCTTCAAAAATCTTCTTCTCCAGAACAAACACACTGATTCAACTAAAATTTGACATGTAACATCTTAAGTGTGATATCTTTCAAGTTTGCGAAAGGCGTTTTAATCGGTCACGTGGTCTGGCCGCCATATTGGATTTTGCGAAAATCGTGATTTAATCTTTAAAAATCTTCTTCTCCAGAACCAACACACCGATTCAACTGAAATTTGACATATAACATCTTAAGTGTGATCTCTTTCAAGTTTGCGAAACGCGTTTTGATCGGTCACTTGGTCTGGCCGCCATATTGGATTTTGCAAAAAATCTGATTTAATTGTTGAAAATCTTCTTCTCCAGAACCAACACACTGATTCGACTGAAATTTGACATGTAACATCTTAAGTGTAATCTCTTTCGAGTTTGCGAAAGGCGTTTTGATCGGTCACATGGTTGGCCGCCATATTGGATTTTGCGAAAATTGTGATTTAATCTTTAAAAATCTTCTACTCCAGAACCAATACACAGATTCGATTGAAATTTGACATGTAACATCTTTAGTGTGATCTCTTTCAAGTTTGCGAAAGGCCTTTTGATCGGTCACGTGGTTTGGCCGCCATATTGGATTTTTCGAAAATCGTGATTTAATCTTTAAAAATCTTCTTCTCCCGAACAAACATCTCATTGACTGAAATTTTGCATATACCATCTTTAAAGTGATGTGTTTCAAGTTTGTGAAATAGGTTTTGATCGGTCTCGTGGTTTGGCCGCCATATTGGATTTTCCGTAAAATATTAAATTCCAAGTGAAACGTACAGTAATTTTAGATGATGTTCAAAATCCTACTTTTTCAAGCTCGAATTTTGCACATAATATCATTATTGCAAGATTTTTCAACCATGTTCACCGCTTGGGCCCCGCCAACGCTGCTTGCAGCTTTAATTAGGGGCCCAAGCCGACCGGCTGGGCCCCTATTGGTTTTATAGGAGTTCAACTTTCTTCTACTTCTTCTTCTTCTTCTCCTTCCGCTCTTTTTTTGTCGACCTAGAACTCAAACACCGCTTACCGCAAACTTCTGAAACTTGCAGGGCTAATAGGTACCTATGAGATCTCGTGCACCTGGGTATACAAATTTTGATTGGTCACGTGACCTGGCGGCCATATTGGATTTTCCAAAAATCTAAAAATGGCTTCTCCAGATAACCTAGGGGTCTAGTCGATTTGAAATTTTTTGTATAGCAAGCATGGCCTAAGGTCTTTAAAATTTGCCAATAAAATCGCATGCGGTCACGTGACCTTGGCCGCCATATTGGATTTTTGAAAAATACCAATTTAATCTTTAAAAATCTTCTTCTCCAGAACCAAAACACCGATTCGACTAAAATTTCACATGTAACATCTTAAGTGTGATCTCTTTCAAGTTTGCGAAAGGCGTTTTGATCGGTCACGTGGTTTGGCCGCCATATCGGATTTTGCGAAAATCGTGATTTAATCTTTAAAAATCATCTTCTCCAGAACCAACACACTGATTCTACTGAAATTTGATAAATAGCATCTTAAGTGTGATCTCTTTCAAGTTTGCGGAAGGCGTTTTGATCGGTCACGTGGTCTGGCCGCCATATTGGATTTTGCGAAAATCGTGATTTAATGTTCAAAAATCTTCTTCTCCAGAACCAACACACCGATTCGACTAAAATTTCACATGTAACATCTTAAGTGTGATCTCTTTCAAGTTTGCGAAAGGCGTTTTGATCGGTCACGTGGTTTGGCCGCCATATTGGATTTTGCGAAAATCGTGATTTAATCTTTAAAAATCTTCTTCTCCAGAACCAACACACCGATTCTACTGAAATTTGATATGTAACATCTTAAGTGTGATCTCTTTCAAGTTTGCAAAAGGCGTTTTGATCGGTCACGTGGTCTGGCCGCCATATTGGATTTTGCGAAAATCGTGATTTAATCTTCAAAAATCTTCTTCTCGAGAACCAACACACCGATTCTACTGAAATTTGATATGTGACATCTTAAGTGTGATCTCTTTCCAGTTTGCGAAAGGCGTTTTGATCGGTCATGTGGTTTGGCCACCATATTGGATTTTTGCGAAAATCATGATTTAATCTTTAAAAATCTTCTTCTCCAGAACCAACCCACCGATTTGACTTAAATTTGACATGTAACATCTTAAGTGTTGTCTCTTTCATGTTTGCGAAAGGCGTTTTGATCGGTCACGTGGTTTGGCCGCCATATTGGATTTTGTGAAAATCGTGATTAAATCCTTAAAAACCTTCTTCTCCAGAATCAACAAACCGATTCGACTGAAATTTGACATGTAACATAAAAAGTGTGATCTCTTTCAAGTTTGTGAAAGGCGTTTTGATCGGTCACGTGGTTTGGCCGCCATATTGGATTTTCCGTAATATATTAAATTCCAAGTGAAACGTACAGTAACTATTAGATGATGTTCAAAATCCTACTTTTGCAAGCTCGAATTTTGCACATAATATCATTAGTGCAAAATTTTTCAACCATGTTAACCGCTTGGGCCCCGCCAACGCTGCTTGCAGCTTTAATCTTCTTCTTCTTCTTCTTCTTCTTCCGCTCTTTTTTTGTCGACCTAGAACTCAACCACCGCTTACCGCAAACTTCTGAAACTTGCAGGGTAATAGGTACCTATATGATCTCGTGCACCTGGGTATACAAATTTCGATTGGTCACGTGACCTGGCGGCCATATTGGATTTTCCAAAAACCTAAAAATGGCTTCTCCAGAAGACCCAGGGGTCTAGTCGATTTGAAATTTTTTGTATAGCAAGCATGGCCTAAGGTCTTAAGAATTTGCCAATAAAATCGCATGCGGTCACGTGACCTTGGCCGCCATATTGGATTTTGCGAAAATCGTGATTTAATCTTTAAAAATCTTCTTCTCCAGAACCAAAACACCGATTTAACTGAAATTTCACATGTAACATCTTAAGTGTGATCTCTTTAAAGTTTGCGAAAGGCGTTTTGATCGGTCACGTGGTTTGGCCGCCATATTGGATTTTGCAAAAATCGTGATTTAATCTTCAAAAATCTTCTTCTCCAGAACAAACACACCGATTCACTGAAATTTACATGTAGCATCTTAAGTGTGATCTCTTTCAAGTTTGCGAAAGGCGTTTTAATCGGTCACGTGGTCTGGCCGCCATATTGGATTTTTGCAAAAATCCTCATTTAATCTTTAAAAATCTTCTTCTCCTGAACCAACACACCGATTCAACTGAAATTTGACATATAACATCTTAAGTGTGATCTCTTTCAAGTTTGCGAAAGGCGTTTTGATCGGTCACATGGTTTGGCCGCCATATTGGATTTTGCGAAAATCGTGATTTAATCTTTAAAAATCTTCTACTCCAGAACCAATACACAGATTCGATTGAAATTTGACATGTAACATCTTTAGTGTGATCTCTTTCAAGTTTGCGAAAGGCCTTTTGATCGGTCACGTGGTTTGGCCGCCATATTGGATTTTGCGAAAATCGTGATTTAATCTTTAAAAATCTTCTTCTCCCGAACAAACATCGAATTGACTGAAATTTTGCATATACCATCTTTAAAGTGATGTGGTTCAAGTGTGTGAAATAGGTTTTGATCGGTCTCGTGGTTTGGCCGCCATATTGGATTTTCCGTAAAATATTAAATTCCAAGTGAAACGTACAGTAACTATTAGATGATGTTCAAAATCCTACTTTTTCAAGCTCGAATTTTGCACATAATATCATTATTGCAAGATTTTTCAACCATGTTCACCGCTTGGGCCCCGCCAACGCTGCTTGCAGCTTTAATTCTTTTTAGGGGCCCAAGCCTACCGGCTGGGCCCCTATTGCTTTTACTGGAGTTCAATATTCTTCTTCTGGTTCTTCCGCTCTTTTTTTGTCGACCTAGAACTCAAACACCGCTTACCGCAAACTTCTGAAACTTGCAGGGCTAATAGGTACCTATGAGATCTCGTGCACCTGGGTATACAAATTTCGATTGGTCACGTGACCTGGCGGCCATATTGGATTTTCCAAAAACCTAAAAATGGCTTTTCCAGATTACCCAGGGGTCTAGTCGATTTGAAATTTTTTGTATTGCAAGCATGGCCTAAGGTCTTAAGAATTTGCCAATAAAATTGCATGCGGTCACGTGACCTTGGCCGCCATATTGATTTTTGAAAAATATCAATTTAATCTTTAAAAATCTTCTTCTCCAGAACCAAAACACCGATTCGACTGAAATTTCACATGTAACATCTTAAGTGTGATCTCTTTCAAGTTTGCGAAAGGCGTTTGGATTGGTCACGTGGTTTGGCCGCCATATTGGATTTTGAGAAAATCGTGATTTAATCTTCAAAAATCTTCTTCTCCAGAACCAAAACACCGATTCGACTGAAATTTAACATGTAACATCTTAAGTGTGATCTCTTTCAAGTTTGCGAAAGGCGTCTTGATCGGTCACGTGGTCTGGCCGCCATATTGGATTTTTGCGAAAATCGTGATTTAATCTTTAAAAATCTTCTTCTCCAGAACCAACACACCGATTCGACTGAAATTTCACATGTAAAATTTTAAGTGTGATCTCTTTCAAGTTTGCGAAAGGCGTTTAGATCGGTCACGTGGTCTGGCCGCCATATTGGATTTTTGCGAAAATCGTGATTTAATCTTTAAAAATCTTCTTCTCCAGAACCAACACACCGATTCGACTGAAATTTAATATGTAACATCTTAAGTGTGATCTCTTTCAAGTTTGCGAAAGGCGTCTTGATCGGTCACGTGGTTTGGCCGCCATATTGGATTTTAGGAAAATCATGATTTAATCTTTAAAAATTTTCTTCTCCACAACCAACACACCGATTGAGCTGAAATTTTATGTATAACATCTTAAGTGTGATCTCTTTCAAGTTTGTGAAAGGCGTTTGGATCGGTCACGTGGTTTGGCCGCCATATTTGATTTTGCGAAAATCGTGATTTAATCTTTAAAAATCTTCTTCTCCAGAACCAACACACCGATTCGACTGAAATTTGACATGTAACATCTTAAGTGTGATCTCTTTCAAGTTTGCGAAAGGCGTCTTGATCGGTCACGTGGTTTGGCCGCCATTTTGGATTTTAGGAAAATCATGATTTAATCTTTAAAAATTTTCTTCTCCACAACCAACACACCGATTGAGCTGAAATTTTATGTATAACATCTTAAGTGTGATCTCTTTCAAGTTTGCGAAAGGCGTCTTGATCGGTCATGTGGTTTGGCCACCATTTTGGATTTTAGGAAAATCATGATTTAATCTTTAAAAATCTTCTTCTCCACAACCAACACACCGATTGAGCTGAAATTTTATGTATAACATCTTAAGTGTGATCTCTTTCAAGTTTGCGAAAGGCGTCTTGATCGGTCACGTGGTTTGGCCGCCATTTTGGATTTTAGGAAAATCATGATTTAATCTTTAAAATTTTCTTCTCCACAACCAACACACCGATTGAGCTGAAATTTTATGTATAACATCTTAAGTGTGATCTCTTTCAAGTTTGCGAAAGGCATTTTGATCGGTCACGTGCTTTGGCCGCCATATTGGATTTTAGGAAAATAATAATAATAATAAAGTACATTTGTAGTGCGCCTAATCTCTGAACAGAGCTCTAGGCGCAATAGTGACAATACAATATAACAGAGGAAATGTTGAACCACCGGGACTGGAGACTACGTAAACGAAAAATCATGATTTAATCTATAAAAATTTTCTTCTCCACAACAAACACACCTATTGAGCTGAAATTTTATGTGTAACATCTTAAGTGTGATCTCTTTCAAGTTTGCGAAAGGGAAAGGTGTTTGGATCAGTCACGTGGTTTGGCCGCCATATTGGATTTTCCGTAAAATATTAAATTCCAAGTGAAACGTACAGTAACTATTAGATGATGTTCAAAATCCTACTTTTTCAAGCTCGAATTTTGCACATAATATCATTAGTGCAAGATTTTTCAACCATGTTAACCGCTTGGGCCCCGCCAACGCTGCTTGCAGCTTTAATTAGGGGCCCAAGCCGACCGGCTGGGCCCTATTGGTTTCGTAGGAATTCAACTTTCTTCTACTTCTTCTTCTTCTTCTCCTTCCGCTCTTTTTTTGTCGACCTAGAACTCAACCACCGCTTACCGCAAACTTCTGAAACTTGCAGGGCTAATAGGTACCTATGAGATCTCGTGCACCTGGGTATACAAATTTCGATTGGTCACGTGACCTGGCGGCCATATTGGATTTTCCAAAAACCTAAAAATGGCTTCTCCAGAAGACCCAGGGGTCTAGTAGATTTGAAATTTTTTGTATAGCAAGCATGGCCTAAGGTCTTTAGAATTTGCTAATAAAATCGCATGCGGTCACGTGACCTTGGCCGCCATATTGGATTTTGCAAAAATCGTGATTTATTCTTTAAAAATCTTCTTCTCCAGAACCAAAACACCGATTTGACTGAAATTTCACATGTAACATCTTAAGTGTGATCTCTTTCAAGTTTGCGAAAGGCGTTTTGATCGGTTGCGTGGTTTGGCCGCCATATTGGATTTTGCAAAAATCGTGATTTAATCTTCAAAAATCTTCTTCTCCAGAACAAACACACCGATTCAACTGAAATTTGACATGTAGCATCTTAAGTGTGATCTCTTTCAAGTTTGCGAAAGGCGTTTTAATCGGTCACGTGGTCTGGCCGCCATATTGGATTTTTGCGAAAATCGTGATTTAATCTTTAAAAATCTTCTTCTCCAGAACCAACACACCGATTCGACTGAAATTTGACATATAACATCTTAAGTGTGATCTCTTCCAAGTTTGCGAAATGCGTTTTGATCGGTCACTTGGTCTGGCCGCCATATTGGATTTTGCGAAAAATCTGATTTAATTGTTGAAAATCTTCTTCTCCAGAACCAACACACCGATTCGACTGAAATTTGACATGTAACATCTTAAGTGTAATCTCTTTCGAGTTTGCGAAAGGCGTTTTGATCGGTCACATGGTTTGGCCGCCATATTGGATTTTGCGAAAATCGTGATTTAATCTTTAAAAATCTTCTACTCCAGAACCAATACACAGATTCGATTGAAATTTGACATGTAACATCTTTAGTGTGATCTCTTTCAAGTTTGCGAAAGGCTTTTGATCGGTCACGTGGTTTGGCCGCCATATTGGATTTTTTGAAAATCGTGATTTAATCTTTAAAAATCTTCTTCTCCCGAACAAACATCGAATTGACTGAAATTTTGCATATACCATCTTTAAAGTGATGTTTCAAGTTTGTGAAATAGGTTTTGATCGGTCTCGTAGTTTGGCCGCCATATTGGATTTTCCGTAAAATATTAAATTCCAAGTGAAACGTCCAGTAACTATTAGATGATGTTCAAAATCCTACTTTTTCAAGCTCGAATTTTGCACATAATATCATTATTGCAAGATTTTTCAACCATGTTCACCGCTTGGGCCCCGCCAACGCTGCTTGCAGCTTTAATTCTCTTCTTCTTCTTCTGCCGTTTTTTTGTCGTCCTAATCTCTGAAACTGCTCAATGAAATTTTTTGAAACTTGGTACAATGTTTAAGGTCAATGAGAGGTAGTGCATGTTAGTCTTGAATTTTTAATTAGTCATGTGACCTGGCTACAATTTTGAAATGAAATGTTTTTTACTGTCCCATTTCCATAAAATTTGACCGATCCAAAATCTTTTCGCAAACTTTATAGGCCATACTATCTAGATGCTATATACTAAATTTCAAGGAAATTGACCTGGCAGTTTTTGAGAAGAAGATTTTTAAAGTATTATTTTTCTGATTTTTCAATGACCTTTGACCTCCCCTATACCTCTGCAGCTAAGCTATACCAATGGCTTATTCTGGCCTATGTGAGTGTCCTGGGGGGCCGGGGGCTTGTCACTACTGAACAATGACCAACAGGGTATCAAACTGCAAATCAATGTTTTGAGGATGAACTTGACCTATGACCCTAGCATGTTGCTAAACTCATTTATTATGCACATATCTAATTGTGGGCAAGCCAATAGAGCTGGAGGTCTGCTTTTTGGTATAAACAGTCCGGGTCAGCTCCAAAATTGGAGACTCATTATGATAATGTATTCCGGCATTCAGCCAATCATCGACCAGATTACATCATTAATAAAGTACAGGTCACGCTGGTCACAAATTACCCACCAAGTGTGATCGGCAGTTTTGGGCCGCTTACTAAGCCCCTGTCTTGTGAATTTCGACGAATTTCGACAGTCAACATAATCCACGTGTTCTGCAGAAGGTCATGTCTAACAAGGAGTCCGATTAGTGAACAAATATTCGAAATATTGACGATTCATTTCTACCCCCAAGTTATCGATTTCGCTCAAGTACCGAGAATCATTTTGTGGATGTTCGTCATCTCTATTAGAAATACTGTTATAAAGGTTATTTGTGTAGGTACGCGTATAACATTTTGCAAGAAAGAAGAGCAATGTCAGAGCTTTAAAAGGATACTGTTTTGTAGTTGTCAAACGCAGACTAAAAATGGTACGCGATTTTGAAAATGTGTTGACAGAGTGGCCACACGACTGTTCCCCATACGGTAGAATTTGTATCGCTGCCATCTCCGATACAAATGGGGTATTCTGAACGGTCTGTGTAGGTACACGATTTATATTTCGCAGGACTTCAAGCAAGAGTCTAGGAATCACAACCATATATGGGGTTTGGTTGTCTTAGCCAGAATAAAACTGGTACGCGATTTTGAAATTGTGTTTTGACAGAGTGGCCACACAACTGTTCGACATTATGACAGAATACGGCGCGGGAGTTCGACACAGTATGGCGTACGTAACGAAGGACGCATGAGGAGGTTGCCAGGAAATACAATTTTTACTGATGGCGCGCTGGCCGCTGATTGGCTAATGAGAGGGGGAAAATATTATGGTATAGCGTCTCCAATTTTGGAGCTGACCCGGACTGACAAAGGGATAACTATTGAAAACAATTTTTTTCACAAAATGTCACATGACCTTGTGACCCTTGACCTCAAATATACATATATGTCAATAACTCAGTAACCACAAGAGCTACACCCTTCATATTTGGTATGATGGGAGACCTTATGGTACCATATGTCATGCCTCATTAAATATGCACATATCTAATTTTGGGCAAGCAAACAGAGCTACAGGACTGGTTTTTAGTATATAGGGTTAACTATGGGATACAATATTTTTGACAAAATATCATGTGACCTTAATGACCTTTGACCCCAAATAAACTATATGTCCATAACTCAGTAACCACAAGGGCTACACCCTTCATACTTGGTATGATGGGAGACCTTATGGTACCATAGGTTATGCCTCATTAAATATGCACATATCTAATTCTGGGCACGCAAATAGAGTTAGAGGTCTGGTTTTTGGTATATAGGGATAATTATGGGATACAATTTTTTTCCACAAAATGTCACGTGACCTTGATAACCTTTGACCTCAATTATACATATATGTCCATAACTCAGTAACCACAAGGGCTACACCCTTCATACTTGGTATGATGGGAGACCTTATGGTACTATAGGTCATGCCTCATTTAATATGCACATATCTAATTCTGGGCAAGCCAATAGAGTTAGAGGTCTGGTTTTTGGTATATAGTTATAACTATGGGTTACAATTTTTTGACAAAATGTCACGTGACCTTGATGACCTTTGACCTCAAATATACATATATGTCCATAACTCAGTATCCACAAGGGCTACACCCTTCATACTTGGTATGATGGGAGACCTTATGGTACTATAGGTCATGCCTCATTTAATATGCACATATCTAATTCTGGGCAAGCCATTAGAGTTAGAGGTCTGGTTTTTGGTATATAGTTATAACTATGGGATACAATTTTTTTGACAAAATGTCACGTGACCTTGATGACCTTTGACCTCAAATATACATATATGTCCATAACTCAGTATCCACAAGGGCTACACCCTTCATACTTGGTATGATGGGAGACCTTATGGTACCCTATGTCATGTCTCATTAAATATGCACATATCTAATTTCGGCTAAGCCAATAGGGTTAGAGGTTTGGTTTTTGGTATATAGGGATAACTATGGGATACAATTTTTTTGACAAAATGTCACATGACCTCGATGACCTTTGACCTTAAATATACATATATGTCCATAACTCAGTAACCACAAGTGCTACACCCTTCATATTTGGTATGATGGGAGACCTTATGACGCCACACCATAAACCTCATTAAATATGCACATATCTAATTCTGGGCAAGCCAATAGAGCTAGAGGTCTGATTTTTGGTATATGGGGATAAGTATGGGATACAATTTTTTTTTCAACAAAATGTCACGTGACCTCGATGACCTTTGACCTCAAATATACATATCTGTCCATAACTCAGTAACCACAAGTGCTACACCCTTCATAATTGGTAGGATTGGAAACCTTATGACGCCACATCATGTACCTCATTAAATATGCACATATCTAATTCTGGGCAAGCCAATAGAGCTAGAGGTGTGATTTTTTGTGTATGGGGATAAGTATGGGATACAATTTTTTCAATAAAAGGTCACGTGACCTCCATGACCTTTGACCTCAAATATATATTTGTCCATAACTCTGTAATCAACAGTGCTATACCCTTTGACCCCAAATGTACGTATGTACCTAAACATGAGCAACAATTAGTACAGAAACCTTCATGTTTGTTATGATTGCAGATCTCAAGATGACGCCTTATGTTTCTCATCAACTATGCGAGCTGCTCGGCCCCTACAACGCTGCTTGCAGCTTTAATTAGGGGCCCAAGCCGACCGGCTGGGCCCCTATTGGTTTTATAGGAGTTCAACTTTCTTCTTCTTCTTCTTCTTCTACTTCTTCTTCTTCTTCTTCTTCCGCTCTTTTTTTGTCGACCTAGAACTCAAACACCGCTTACCGCAAACTTCTAAAACTTGCAGGGCTAATAGGTACCTATGAGATCTCGTGCACCTGGGTATAGAAATTTTGAATAGTCGCGCGACCTGGCGGCCATCTTGAATTTTCGAAAAATACCGATTTAATTTTAAAAATCTTCTTCTCCAGAACCAACATACAGATTTAGCTGAAATTTTACTCATGTCATCCTTAGAGTGATCTCTTTCAAGTTTGCGAAAGACGTTTGGATCGGTCACGTGATTTGGCCGCCATCTTGGATTTTACGAAATCGCAATTTAATCATTAAAAATCTTCTTCTCTAGAACCAACACACCGATATAACTGAAATTTTACTCATGTCATCCTTAGAGTGATCTCTTTCAAGTTTGCGAGAGACGTTTGGATCGGTCACGTGATTTGGCCGCCATCTTGGATTTTACGAAATCGCAATTTAATCATTAAAAATCTTCTTTTCCAGAACCAAAACACCGATTGACTGAAATTTCCTCATGTCGTCCTTAGAGTGATCTCTTTCAAGTTTGCGAAAGACGTTTAGATCGGTCACATGATTTGGCAGCCATCTTGGATTTTACGAAAATCGCAATTCAATCATTGAAAATCTTCTTCTCCAGACAAACAACACACTGATTTCACTGAAATTTTACTCATGCTATCCTTAGAGTGATCTCTTTTAAGTTTGCGAAAGACATTTGGATTGGTCACATGATTTGGCCGCCATCTTGGATTTTACGAAAATTGAAATTTAATCATTAAAAATCTTCTTCTCCAGAACTAACACCAAAATCTTTTCGCAAACTTTATAGGCCATACTTCTAGATTCTATATAATAAATTTCAAGGAAATTAACCAGGCAGTTTTTGAGAAGAAAATTTTTAAAGTATTATTTTTCTGATTTTTCAATGACCTTTGACCTCCCCTATACCTCTGCAGCTACGCTATACAAATGGCTTATTCTGGCCTATGTAAGAGTCATATCTAATTCTGGGCAATCTAATAGAGCAAGA